>NW_025244454.1:0-2765 GCF_018294505.1 Triticum aestivum
TTTTCGGCATGAAATTCAACCTCAGTTGCATCTATGAGATATGTGTTAATGAACCCAATATCACCCACTTGTCTTTTCTTCAATTCGGCGATCTTCAATCTGCATAATATAGTGTGGATAATTATAAATACATGCAATGAAAGAGCTGAGTTATATAGAGAGACTTAATGACAAAAGTAGTACTACTTACAGACAGTAGCAGGTGACCGTTGCTTTATCGAGGGCCAATTGATTGAAAAACTGATAGAACTCCTCAAATGGAATAGGTAACAGTTCAATTCCAACGAGGTCATGCTCCTTTTTAACTCTCACATACAAAGTACTCCTCCCCTCAGACTCTCTGCAGGTTTTCATGTACCAATCATGCAATTTTCGCATCATCGTTGATAGAGATCTTTAATCTTTGATGAGAGGCTTCCCGTACTCGTATCTTTGTATCTGCACCTCCAAGAAATCATAATGTACATCGTCGGGCAGGTAATCTTCAGGATTGCCATAACCGGGCACCATCCTCGGATCGACGATGTCGCTAGCAGGCACCTTGAGCGGGGGCACGATTGCTTCGCTTGTTCGCCGAGCTGGGCAATTTGTTTCCCAGCTCGTCGTCCTTTCATCCTTTGATCACTTTTAGTACTTCCCGACCTCTCCGCTTCGGAAAATGCATTTTCCATAATGCGCTCATAGTTGCCTTTCGGCGGAGACTTGGGTGGTTTTGTCACGGCACCCAGAGTGCGCTTCGCTTTCACCGGATCTACCTTCTCCTCTGGAGGTGGATGTCTCTTTGCTTTCAACCTTCAAACCAGTCATCCACTTCGGTCTGCGCGATCTTCGCGTTTTCCTCCTCGGTCCTCTCATACGGTAACTTCTCTGGGGTCTTCAGAGAAGGACCGAATCTGTATCTCCTCCCGCCTTTGGCTGTACTACTAGATGCCGGCTGAGCAGACGGAGTGGATGTCTTCTTTCCTTGCTTACGAGGCGGAGGAGAAGGACTACGACGCGCCGGAGCAGCCGGAGCGGCAGCGGGTCTCTTCCGCCCTTGTTGACGATGCGGGGAAGGAGGAGGCTGGCTACTCGGGCGCGCCGGCGCAGGCGGAGAAGGAGGCGGAGTGCCGCCACGCGCCGGAGAAGGAGCCAACTGTCGTGGTTCTATGTCTGACAGTAGAATGGGGGGTAGGTGTGGAGAGGCAAGATCCTAGCTATGGAGTAGTTGTATACGCAAGGGATTTACGAGTTCAGGCCCTTCTCGGAGGAAGTAATAGCCCTACGTCTCAGAGCCCGGAGGCGGTCGACTGGATTATATGTGTGTGTGTTACAGGGGTGCGAACCCTTCTCCCTGTGGAGGGGGGTGGCTTATATAGAGTGCGCCAGGACCCCAGCCAGCCCATGCAGTAGAGGGTTTAAGGTGCGTTAAAGCTAGGCGTTACTGGTAACGCCTTACATAAAGTGCCATTAAGATCATAAAGACTATTTAACTACAGACCGTTTGGGCACCGAGTGGCTCTTGGACTCCTGGTGGTCGAGTGGGTCTTCATGGTCGAGTGTCTTTGAATCTGTCGAGTGGAAACCTACTAGGTCGACTGGAAGGCTGCTTCTCTTGCGAGTGTCCTTGTGGAGGGTACCTTTGGGCAGGTCTATGACCCTACCCCAGGTACATGACTTCATCATTAGCCCCCGAATGGATCGAGGTTTGAGTGAGGAAGAAGTTGATAATCTTTCCGACATGTTCTTCGTGTTGCGAGTGTGTCTTACTCTGGATCAACGACCTTTTAGTGATGGCATCAACTTCTCTTTCAGTCGCCTTGATCCATTCTTCACGTTTGTCGAGTGAACTCCGTGAACTTGAGGGTTTCCGAGCGACGGATCAGAGGAAATCTGCTATCTGACGAGTTGCTCTGCGGTTAGCGGATTTCGCGGGATCCGGATTTTGGGAAGCGCGCAAAGTGGAGAAAACTGCGGCACTCGGATGGGATAAGAAGATGATGCCTCGATCTTCGCGCCACCTTTTTCGCCACATATCGTGTGCGCGCCTGTTGCGGGATTGTGACGGGATTGCCTGGGCCTACCGGTCAGCCACTCGGAAGCGGCTCCATATAAAGCGTTGGACAGGGCATTTTGAACAGTGCGACCCCAATCTTCTCCTCCCTCCGCCTCCAAACCTTCTCGCTGAGCTCTTCGCCTGTCCAGCGCCGCAGCTCGGTACTTGCTTTGCCGGCAAACATGGTGAAGGAGAAGACCGCAGCCCTGGAACGGGTGAAGAAGGCGGCGGCGAAGGCCAAGGGGAGAGCGCCCAGTCGGGGCGGATCCTCTTCGCGGTCCAAGCTGCCGCAAGGCTGGTGAGGGAGTTCCGGACTAGGGGGTGTCCGGATAGCCGAACTATCATCATCGGCCAGACTCCAAGACTATGAAGATACAAGATTGAAGACTTCGTCCCGTGTCCGGATGGGACTTTCCTTGGCGTGGAAGGCAAGCTTGGCGATACGGATATGTAGATATCCTACCATTGTAACCGACTCTGTGTAACCCTAACCCTATCCGGTGTCTATATAAACCGGAGGGTTTTAGTCCGTAGGACGAAGAACAATCATACCATAGGCTAGCTTCTAGGGTTTAGCCTCTTTGATCTCGTGGTAGATCCACTCTTGTAACACACATCATCAATATTAATCAAGCAGGACGTAGGGTTTTACCTCCATCAAGAGGGCCCGAACCTGGGTAAAACATCGTGTCCCTTGTCTCCTGTTACCATCCGCCTAGACGCAAAGTTC
>NW_025244455.1:0-770 GCF_018294505.1 Triticum aestivum
GACGAGCACGGGACACGAATGCCACCCTGTCTATCTCAGGGTAACGCGAGTTGAGGCGGTCGTCGTCGAGGTAGCGACGATGGACGACGAGACGAGCATGTGACACCAATGCCACCCTGTCTATGTTAGTGTTACGTGAGTCGTGGCGGACGTCGTCACTGTAGCGACGATGGACGCTGAGATGAGCACGTGGCACCACCGCCACCCTGTCTATCTTAGTGTAACGCGAGTCGAGGTGGACGTCGTCGCGGTTGCGATGACGGACGGCGAGACGAGCACGTGACACGAATGCCACCCTGTCTATCTTATGGTAACGCGAGTCGAGGCGGACGTCGTCGCGGTAGCGATGATGGATGCCGAGACGAGCACGTGACACGAATGCCACCCTATCTATCTTAGGGTAACGCGAGTCGAGGCGGACGTTGTCGAGGTAGCGCGGACGGACGCCGAGACGAGCACGTGACACCAATGCCACCGTGTCTATCTTACGGTTACGCGAGTCGAGGCGGACGTCGTCGTGGTGGCGACGATGGACGCTGAGACGAGCACGTGGCACCACTGCCACCCTGTCTATCTTAGGGTAACGCGAGTCGAGGCAGACGTCGTCTAGGTAGCGACGACGGACGACGAGACGAGCACGTGACACCAACGCCCCTGTCTATCTTAGGGTTACGCAAGTCGAGGCGGACGTCGTCGCGGTAGCGACGACGGACGCAGAGATGAGCACGTGACACCACTGCCACCCTGTCTATCTTAGGGTAACGCGAGTC
>NW_025244455.1:780-2765 GCF_018294505.1 Triticum aestivum
GTGAGTCGAGGCGGACGTCGTCGTGGTAGCGACGACGGACGCTGAGACGAGCACATGACACCCCTGCCACCCTGTCTATCTTAGGGTAACGCGAGTCGAGGCGGACATCGTGGCTGTAGCGACGATGGACGCCGAGACGAGCACGTGGCACCACTGCCACCCTGTCTATCTTAGGGTAACGCGAGTCAAGGCGGACGTCGTCGAGGTAGCGATGACGGACGACGAGACGAGCATGTGACACCACTGCCACCCTGTCTATCTTAGGGTAACGCGAGTCCAGGCGGACGTCGTCGAGGTAGCGACGACGGACGACGAGACAAGCACGTGACACGAATGCCACCATGTCTATCTTAGGGTAACGCGAGTCGAGGCGGACGTCGTCGCGGTAGCGATGACGGATGCCGAGATGAGCACGTGACACGAATGCCACCCTGTCTATCTCAGGGTAAAGCAAGTTGAGGCGGACGTCGTCGAGGTAGCGACGACGGACGACGAGACGAGCACGAGACACCAATGCCACCCTGTCTATCTTAGGGTTACGTGAGTCGTGGCGGACGTCGTCACTGTAGCGACGATGGATGCCGAGATGAGCACGTGGCACCACCGCCACCCTGTCTATCTTAGGGTAACGCGAGTCGAGGCGGACGTCGTCGCGGTAGCGACGACTGACATCGAGACGAGCACGTGACACGAATGCCACCATGTCTATCTTATGGTAACGCGAGTCGAGGCGGATGTCGTCGCGGTAGCGATGATGGATGCCGAGACGAGCACGTGACACGAATGCCACCCTATCTTTCTTAGGGTAACGCGAGTCGAGGCGGACGTTCTCGAGGTAGCGCGGACGGACGCCGAGACGAGCACGTGACACCAATGCCACCGTGTCTATCTTAGGGTTACGCAAGTCGAGGCGGACGTCGTCGTGGTGGCGACAACGGACGCTGAGACGAGCGCGTGACACCCCTGCCACTCTGTCTATCTTAGGGTAACGCGAGTCGAGGCGGACGTCATGGCTGTAGCGACGACGGACGCCGAGACGAGCACGTGACACCACTGCCACCCTGTCTATCTTAGGGTAACGCGAGTCGAGGCGGACATCGTCACTGTAGCGACGACGGACGCCGAGACGAGCACGTGGCACCACCGCCACCCTATCTATCTTAGGGTAACGCGAGTCGAGGCGGACGTCGTCGCGGTACCGACGACGGACGCCGAGACGAGCACGTGTCGCCACTGCCACCCTGTCTATCTTAGGTTAACGCGAGTCGAGGCGGACATCGTCACTGTAGCGACGGCGGACGCCGAGACGAGCACGTGGCACCACCGCCAACCTATCTATCTTAGGGCAACGCGAGTCGAGGCGGACGTCGTCGCGGTGGTGACAGACGGACGTCGAGACGAGCACGTGACATGAATGCCACCCTGTCTATCTTAGGGTAACGCGAGTCGAGACGAGCACGTGACACGAATGCCACCCTGTCTATCTTATAGTAACGCGAGTCAAGGCGGACGTCGTCGCGGTAGCAACGATGGACGCCGAGACGAGCACGTGACACTAATGCCACCCTGTCTATCTTAGGGTAACGCGAGTCGAGGCGGACGTTGTCGAGGTAGCGAGGACGGACGCCGAGACGAGCACGTGACACCAATGCCACCATGTCTATCTTAGGGTTACGTGAGTCGAGGCAGACGTCGTCGTGGTAGCGACGACGGACTCCGAGACAAGCACGTGACACCCCTGTCACCCTGTCTATCTTAGGGTAACGCGAGTCGAGGCGGACGACGTGGCTGTAGCGACGACGGACCCCGAGACAAGCACGTGGCACCACTGCCACCCTGTCTATCTTAGGGTAACGCAAGTCGAGGCAGACGTCGTCGAGGTAGCGACGACGGACGACGAGACGAGCACGTGCCACCAACGCCCCCTGTCTATCTTAGGGTTACGCAAGTCGAGGCGGACGTCGTCGCGGTAGCGACGACGGATG
>NW_025244456.1:0-2764 GCF_018294505.1 Triticum aestivum
GTAAGGGACCGTAAGGGATTGACTGATGATGGGAAAAATGGCGGGCGTGAGAACACGCGTCCACGTCATTGATACAGAGTGAATAATTTAAATGCATAAATAAAATGGAGATCAAACATTGCAGGTACATTATTTCGAGAGCTCTTACATTTCCATAAAAGATCTGTTAATTACATCTCCGAAGAGAAAACCCCTGATTAAGAATTCCAACATATCTATTACATAGGATTGCATCACATTCCTATTGCAACATACTACAAGAAAAATCCTCCTCGCGATCGTCGATGCCGGCAAGCTTGGGGAGCCTTGGACTTTGTTGATGTTATCATATGCGATGACTTTCATTTATATTCTACTTTTCTTTGACTCGTACTGATATTGGCAGTACATGTACGCATGCTTGAATGGCTTCATTTATTTTTCCTAATTGATTAACCAATACATAGACTTTGATTTATTTTTTCTTTACTTTATATAAGAAAATCATCTTAATGGTTAACCAATCTGTTGAATGAGCCTTCAAATGTCATGATGCATGCATATGGAACATACAGTCATGCACGTGCTCTGTGCAATGCAACTACTTTAGTACTAACAATTGTAGTACTCTTTGTTTTATGAGTAGATGACATCTTCGTTTCCTTAATATTTGCAAGCCTTATGGGGGATGCATGATCTAACTTTCATCTTATGCGAAGACAAGCTAGATGCAACCCTTTTGAGCATACACGTATATGGAGCAGATAAAAAAATATTTAATTTGTTTTGGTGGCATATGCAAGTGCACTACAATATTTCAAGTGCAATCAGACTCAGATTATGACTCTGGTCATCTTTTAGTTTTTCTTAATGTATGTCCATATGAAGGGACCATACAATTTATTTTAGTTGGGTGGATGTACGTCAATTAACCTAGAATTAGCTAGGTACGACGTGTCCATTTTACTTTGCATGCACATACACTAGATTCGCCCATATCTGGTTATTTTGTCAATGATGCCGGCTAGCACTATTTGGGGCCGATGCATTTTTTATATAGTGCACCCCTTTAGTCTATTTTGTAGACATCTGGTTGATATAACACCATTTACGATTTGGGCGGCATTTGTTTATGTATCATGAAGTTGGGATATTATTTTCTATACACCCAGGTTTGAACAAGGTTGATTCGTGTTACATGACTCATTTTCGCATATCATGCGCGCATGTGATCATAGAACATGCGACTAAGTATGGTGTCTTTTGACGAGAACCTATTGTTTTGCAATATTTTTTATATGCATTTTATTTGTTCATCATTTTTTATGTTGATTTTCCCCGAGTCATACCATGCCGTGATTCATTGAGAACAAAGTCTTCACTCTACATAAGGGAATAAATACCTTGATTTGTGTCAATATGACCAAACCAGAGGCAATTTTCATGCAACTTGTATTTCTTGACATGTGTCAACATGACCATGGTAAGAACAAACTATCAAATTTGCGAGGATACCTCTTGACATGTGTCAACATGACCATGGCAAGAACAAACTATCAAATTTATAGAGAATATTACTTGTTAGAGTGCTACTTGACATGTGTCAACATGACCATGCCAAGAGCAAATTAACAAAAATATGTGGAGGATGAAGGCTACTTGGGATGTGTCAATATGACCAAGCCAAGAGCAAGAATCATGTCACTTGGAGAAAAATTCAAGCTCTGTGTCAATATGACCAAATCAAGAACCATCATATGGAGGAAACAAGCAAGGATCATGCTACTTGAAGAAAAGTTCTAGATCTGCGTCAATATGACCAAATCAAGAACCATCATCTCAAGCAAAAAAGCTACTTGACTCATGTCGATATGACCAAGCCAAGAGCAAAAATTGGGTAGCATGGAAAAGAATTCATGATCTGTGTCACTGTGACCAAATCAAGAATCATTATATGGGGAGAAGCTACTTGGCTCATGTCAATATGACCAAACCAAAAGCAAAGATTGAGCAAGCATAGGGAAGAGTACCAATCAGAGAAGCAAAGGGATTAGGAGAGAACCATGAATCTCACCTTCTTGCTCCACTCCTCCCAGCCTCCCTCTCCTCACGTATGTGTGTGGGGGATTTTTCTTGCAGCAGTGTATGTGTAGCAGCAGTAGAACAAGAGAGAATGAGCAGTCCAACCCTTTTGTGCGCTTGGTGACCATGTATTTATAGCAGGGAGAGCAGCGAAGAGATGTGGCTGCATGCGCACGCCCACGTTCTGTGATCGTGCGATCGTGAGATCGTGCAAGCGTGGCGTTGCTACTTTCCTTTTCTCTATTTCTTTATTGCTAATTAACCGGCAACGTCCCATCACCCCGTATGGGCTTAATTAGGCTATGTTTTAGTCTCATTTACATGTATGTGTGAGTGGGCTGATGGCTCATGCATATGTACGTGTGTAAGTGAAGTACTTGGGCAATTTGTTTCTCGTTAGCTCATGTGGGCTTAGATTATTTTAAATCATTGTGTGGGCCTTGTAGCACTATTCGCATGCATGCACAGCAGCCTTGTGAGAAGCATGTCCATGCATACGTGACCATATTTCTTTTTTTTGGACTAAGCACAATTAGCTATTAAATAGTTCATTAAGGCCTGGAGTCAGGGTGTGCACGTCAATATTTTCTTTTTGCATGCAACTCAAGGTCTAGCGTCATATGGATTATCAGATGATTATTTGATCAGATGAATATTTGACCAAGTATATTGCGCGTATATTTCATTAGCGCAATTTTTTTTT
>NW_025244457.1:0-2764 GCF_018294505.1 Triticum aestivum
AAGTAATCTGTAGGATATCTTGGCCGTAAGCTGATAATACTCATGGTACCTTTAGTCTCGATCCCATAAGGCACAACATTCATCGGGAGTCCCTGTTGAAGAACATCGTACGGTAACATACTTAGCAATGAAGTTTAGCTTCAAAAATAATGTATGGAAAAGATGCACCGATGACAAATAGTAAAAATCTTACCATCCACTACTAGGGAAAAGCCTAGCAGCAGCGCGGGTTTTGGGCCTATCAGTAGCGCGGGCAAGAGCGCTACTGATAAGGCGCTACAGCTAATGCTTAGCAATAGCGCGTCTTGGCCCACGCTACTGCTAAATTGACTTAGTAGCAGCGCTTCATCAGAACATCGCTACTGGTAACTAGTAGTAGAGCTTCTCCTTACCCGCGCTACTACTATTTTTTAGTATTTTATTTCTTTCCTTTTTCTTTTCATGTTGTATTCATACACCTTTACACAAGTTTTCATACAACAGGAATTTAGAGATTGTTTTTACATCATAATGATTTATTACATCATGGGGTGAAAGAACCGTGGACTAGTTTCAAGTGGATGTCCATCCACTTGAAACTAATCCGCGGTTCTTTCACCCAATGATATAATAATATCATCATCATCATCATATGATTAACAACTTAGCATCATAATACATCATTGTCATATAACACCTCCTCAATATCATCGTTTTTATCATTGACATCACATAACACCTCCTCAAGATCATCATTATCAACTTTAACACATTACCACATAATAAACATATTGTACCTCATAGGACCTATTACATTCGATTAAGACCTACTACATTTTCTAAGGTAAAATAACAAAAAACAAGATAGCCCCTGACTCTCCATTATGGAGAATGGAGATTAGCCTGTCTCCAATTCTTGCCTTTCGCTGAATGTTACTTCCAAGAACCTCCTTGCGAATGTCCATACATTTCTTCCATTCTCTGATGATCATGTATTCACCGGTTTTAGAAATCCGATATGCACAGGTGAGCTCCGTAGATTTACCTGGCAGTACGTTCAGAACTAAGAGGCGACCATGCAGAGACATCAGATGAGGCACACAATCCATCGGGAGTTTCTGTTGAAAAACATAATAATAACTTCGTAGTTAGCAATGATGTACTAGTTTTAGAAGTATGCAAAAGATGCACGGATGTCGTAATAGTAAAAAATCTTACTAGGGTATCTCCAGAGTAGTTATCGTTGTTCAACACATGCACTAGTGGCACGTATTCACCATAATTTGGAGGAGTTCGATAATAGTCATTGTAATTCTCAAGAAGAGTACAAAATGCGATCAGATGATTTTTCTCCTTATACATTAATTGGGTGCCTTCGGTGTAGTGGGTTTTATCTACCATCTTCCGCACAGTCTTTGAAGAATCAAAATAAGCTGTCAATAGAAATAAGCTATCAACTATTTTGAAATAAACAACATAAATTAGTTAATAACAATGTTTGAGAAACTCACATAGCGGTACAATCAGAAGGGTATCAACAAGGACCCAAATGTCCATATTGTCTTCCTCGCTGTCAGGATCACCCAGATCCATGGTGACAATCATACCCTCATGAAAAGTATACATTTTGCAAAGAGCTTCCCAATTTTGGCAACCAAAATGGGTTACGCTCTGAGCATTGCACAGATTTACTTCAAAATCCATATCATGATGGGTCCTTAGGTGTATTTTCTTTGTTTCAAAATTTTCATGGTCTTCAAAACCCATCCTCTCCAAGACATAGCATCTTGCATGGCATGGGATAAGCTAGTCGAATTGTAAAATATGAAAATTAGACGTTGAAATAGTTGAAGTCATGCTTAATGGAGAAAAAAACACTTGTCGTTGTTGCGTACCATTTCACAATCGAAGGTCTCCTCGAGCTTAATGCTGAAGCGCCGATCTTCGTCCAGCCGAACGAACCAGTCGCACATACCTCGATCGTCGTGGCACCAGCTACATTCCCCCGGGAGACCGTCGTCGTCCGAGTACGACATTTCCTACAATCATAATTCAAAGATTAAACTTGTACATATTCTAGCACAAGTCATGCCAGAATTCACGACAAAATCCGGCATGACCTTTGCTAAAAAAGGACATATCGAGCGCCTGAAATTTGCCGGAACAGAAATTAATCAACACTCCGGCAAAACATAGGCCACTCGGAGATGTAAACTGAACCTGAACGGCCACTTGGGCAACCACATATCCTATTTGAGCAACAACACAAGATATACAAGGATATTTGGCTGGTCTCACCTCGATGTCGGAGGGGGTCGGTGACTGGGACGACGGCGGGGATGTCAGAGGGGGTCGGTGACGGGGACGACGGAGGACACCTGAAACCATATAAGTTATCACTAACAACAAACATGACATGTTCAACTAGTTTTATTAATTCAACTAGTTCTTACTAAATATAAACTTACTATAAATAGAAAAAAAACTAGTTCTTTCTAAAAATAAAGTAGTTCAACTAGCTATATTAATTATCTTACTAAAAATAGATTAGTTCTGTTAATTCAACTAGTTCAACTAGTTTATTAATTTACTTACTAAACTAGTTCAACTACAACTAAAGTAGTTCAACTACCACTACTACTACTAAAAATCTAGTACTAACTAAGCAACATCTAGTACTAGCTAACCCTAAGTTAACATCTACTACTACTAAATCTAGTACTAACTAGTGGCAGGGGGTGGGGGGCGACGGAGAGGTAGCTAGGGGCGGCGAGGTCGAGGGCGG
>NW_025244458.1:0-2764 GCF_018294505.1 Triticum aestivum
AATCGCTTTGGGACTGCAAAACCGTGAGTAATAGTCCATGAAAGAGCCCTGAATCGGTAAAACCTAGGGTTATTGATCAACGATACATAAACGCACCCCGGGTTTCGTCAATCATGGAAATTGCTCAGGGACCTGAAATCAGTGAGTAATAGTCCATGAAGCGGGCCAAAATCGGCCAAAACTGTAAATGTTGATGACCGACACATAAACACACCGGTGTTCGTCGGTCGTGGAAATCACTACGTGAGCCCAAAACTGAGTTATAGTCCAAGAAACGGGCCGGAATCGGCCGAAACTGCGATTGTTGATGACCGATACGTAAGCGCACCTTGTGGTTCGACATCCATGGAAATCGCTTTGGGACCCCAAAAATGTGAGTAATAGTCCATGAAACGGGCCAGAATCGACAAAAACCATGAGTGTTGATGACCGACACTTAAACGCACCATGGGGTTTGTTAATCGTGGAAATCACTCCGGGACCCCAAAACAGTCAGTAATAGTCCATGAAACGGGCCAGAATTGGCCACTACTATGAGAGTTGATGACCAACACGTAAGCACACCTTGGGGTTCAACAACTATGGAAATCGCTTCGTGACCGCAAAACGGTGAGTAATAGTCCATGAAACGGGCCAGAATCGTCAAAAACCGCGAGTGTTGATGTCTGACACTTAAATGCACACCGGGGTTCATTAATCATGGAAATCACTCTGGGACCCCAAAAAAGTGAGTAATAGTCGACAAAACGGGCCGGAATCGGCCAAAACTGTGACTGTTAATGACCGACATTTAAGCGCACCTTGGGGTTCAATAACTATGGAAATCGCTTTGGGATCCCAAAACGGTGAGTAATAGTTCACGAAACGGGTCAGAATTGGCCAAAACTGTGGGGGTTGACGAAGGGCACGTAAACGCACCCCAGGGATCGTCAATCATGGAAATCGCTCCGGGACCCCACAACGGTGAGTAACAGTGCAGAAAACGTACCAGAATCGGCCAAAATTGTGAGTGTTGATGACCGACACGTAAATGCACCCCGGTGTTCATCAATCGTGGAAATCACTTCGGGACCCCAAAACTGAGTAATAGTCCCGGAAACGGGCCAGAATCGGCCTAATCTGCGAGTCTTGACGACCAGCACGTAAGCACATCTTGGGGTTCGACAAGCATCGGAATCGCTTTGGGACTGCAAAACCGTGAGTAATAGTCCATCAAAGAGCCCTGAATCGGTAAAACCTAGGGTTATTGATCAACGATACATAAACGCACCCCGGGTTTCGTCAATCATGGAAATTGCTCAGGGACCTGAAATTAGTGAGTAATAGTCCATGAAGCGGGCCAAAATCGGCCAAAACTGCAAATGTTGATGACCGACACATAAACACACCTGTGTTCGTCGGTCGTGGAAATCACTACGTGAGCCCAAAACTGAGTTATAGTCCAAGAAACGGGCCAGAATCGGCCGAAACTGCGATTGTTGATGACCGATACGTAAGCGCACCTTGGGGGTCAACATCCATGGAAATCGCTTTGGGACCCCAAAAATGTGAGTAATAGTCCATGAAACGGCCCAGAATCGACAAAAACCACGAGTGTTGATGACCGGCACTTAAACGCACCATGGGGTTTGTTAATCGTGGAAATCACTCCGGGACCCCAAAAAAGTCAGTAATAGTCCACGAAATGGGCCAGAATTGGCCAATACTATGAGAGTTGATGACCAACACGTAAGCGCACCTTGGGGTTCAACAACTATGGAAATCGCTTCGTGACCGCAAAACGGTGAGTAATAGTCCATGAAACGGGCCAGAATCGTCAAAAACCGCGAGTGTTGATGTCTGACACTTAAATGCACACCGGGGTTCATTAATCATGGAAATCACTCTGGGACCCCAAAAAAGTGAGTAATAGTCGACAAAACGGGCCGGAATCGGCCAAAACTGTGACTGTTAATGACCGACATTTAAGCGCACCTTGGGGTTCAATAACTATGGAAATCGCTTTGGGATCCCAAAACGGTGAGTAATAGTTCACGAAACGTGTCAGAATTGGCCAAAACTGTGGGGGTTGACGACGGGCACGTAAACGCACCCCAGGGATCGTCAATCATGGAAATCGCTCCGGGACCCCACAACGGTGAGTAACAGTGCAGAAAACGTACCAGAATCGGCCAAAATTGTGAGTGTTGATGACCGACACGTAAATGCACCCCGGTGTTCAACAATCGTGGAAATCACTTCGGGACCCCAAAACTGAGTAATAGTCCAGGAAACGGGCCAGAATCGGCCTAATCTGCGAGTCTTGACGACCAGCACGTAAGCACATCTTGGGGTTCGACAAGCATCGAAATCGCTTTGGGACTGCAAAACCGTGAGTAATAGTCCATGAAAGAGCCCTGAATCGGTAAAACCTAGGGTTATTGATCAACGATACATAAACGCACCCCGGGTTTCGTCAATCATGGAAATTGCTCAGGGACCTGAAATCAGTGAGTAATAGTCCATGAAGCGGGCCAAAATCGGCCAAAACTGTAAATGTTGATGACCGACACATAAACACACCGGTGTTCGTCGGTCGTGGAAATCACTACGTGAGCCCAAAACTGAGTTATAGTCCAAGAAACGGGCCGGAATCGGCCGAAACTGCGATTGTTGATGACCGATACGTAAGCGCACCTTGTGGTTCGACATCCATGGAAATCGCTTTGGGACCCCAAAAATGTGAGTAATAGTCCATGAAACGGGCCAGAATCGACAAAAACCA
>NW_025244459.1:0-2764 GCF_018294505.1 Triticum aestivum
CCTTGTGGTCGAGACATGCTCCTACTCGAGCTTTTTCTCAAGCCCCTGTTGCACACACGCACATGTCTCCACCAAGAAGCATCCACTCGCTCCCGCTCCTCCATACTGTTCCCACACACCCGCTGTCGGTGTCAAAACCGGTAGTTCTTGGGTAGGGGGGGCCCAAGCTATTAGTCTATGGATCAATGGTAACAAGGGACAATAGGGACTCAATGTTTGCCCAGGTTTGGGCCCTCTTAAAGGAGGTAAAACCCTACATCATGCTTGATTGTATTCGATGAGTATAGGGGTTACAAGAGTTGATTTACCTCGAGATTGTAATGGCTAAGCCCTAGTTTTCTAGCCATGATTATTCTGATAGCGTCTACGGACTAAACCCTTCGGTTTATATATACACCGGACGGGCCTAGGGTTGTACAGAGTCGGTTTACAAGGGAAGGAAATAGTACATCCGAACACCAATCTTGCCGTCCACACATATAGGAGTCCTACCCGGACACGGGGGATAGTCTTCCTCTCTATCTTCATGGCCCATCAGCCTGACCCATATCGAATAGACCGGACACCGGAGGACCTGCTAATCCCGGACTCCCTCAGTAGCCCCTGAACCAGTCTTCGATGACGATATGTTCGGCACGCGGATTATCTTCAGCATTGCAAGGCAGGTTCCTTTTCCTGATTATTTTAAGTTAGCTTCCCATATAAACAAATTGTGTCTGGTTCTACATAATCAATACAACCCTTAGCCATGAATGCAAGATGTCAAAATAGGAACAGTGTCTTTTACTGACAATTTTTTCGGTGAAGTGTCACACTTGACTCTTTAATATTTCGAACCATTTTCACGCCTCCTGTTTCGCGTGTCGAGGCTTAGCCTCCATTGGCACGTCTTGCCAAAATAGAGATCATGCCCGCCCATTATATGATTCTCATCAATATGGTTTGGGTAACCCAACCGTGCCTTATGCATGGTCTCGTTGGGAAAAAGCAAGGTTTATGGCTTGAGAGGGGGACGATGGTACTTTCACCGTCTATAAGGGGATAAAGATCCCTCCTTTTTCCCACGGCTTCATCTAGCCTCTGACTTCCAACATCCAAGCTATAGCACCCCAAAACTTTGATCTTTCCCACTGCCACCACCCTCCCTAGCAATGGCCGGGTCCTGTTCCAAGGGAAAATGGGAGGCCTCCTCCATCACCGAAAAGGACGTCAAAGATGTCCGGAGTTCGTGTTATTTGTCCGCGCATATCGCGCATAGGATCCCTGGCAAAGATCGGGTTATCCCTACTCCGGGGCCTGGTGAGAGGGTCGTGTTCATCCCCCATTTCCTCCGAGGGATAGGGTTTCTCCTCGAACCCTTTGTCCGAGGTCTCATGTTCTTCTACGGGTTAGATTTCCATGATCTAGCCCCAAATTCCTTCCTCCACATATTGGCATTCATCGTCATGTGTGGGCTCTTCTCAACATCCCACCGCACTTTAGCCTATGGCTCAAGGTTTTAAATCTAAAGCCGAAGGCGGTCGATGGACAACACACAGACTGTGGCGGGGCCATGGTAAGCAAGCTCCCCAATGCCGTCTGGCCCAAAGGGGCATTTGTTGAGACTGTCAAGGTGTGCCAGCAAGAGTGGTTCTACATCGCCGAACCCTGCGATGCAAAATGGGCGGCCACGCCTAACTTCAGATCTGGACCCCCACGAGACTCACCTCATGGACTGCCAAGGGCCTTGATTGGGGGTCCCAATCGGAGGTGAAGATGCTATAGAAACGCATTTCCAACATGTTGGGTGCGAACATTGGTCTCACAAACGTGATTCAAGTGATGCTCTTCCGCCGTATCCTTCCCTACCAACTCCGGGCCTCCCCCATGTGCGAGTTCAATCGGTAGGAGCCACGGACCTTGAAGCGCTTGTTCGGCACTATGCATGAAGATATATGGAAGCAACTCTTCAAGGCCCAGAAAAGTTGGCCGATGAAGACCAAGGACATCAGACTCGACATCGAGAACCTGGCCTAAGCGGTAAGCATAATCTTTGAGAAGACCTATCCGGTCAATACTTCAAATACAATAAAGATTATATTGCCGGCCTTCCGTACAGGGCTGGACGGCAAAGGCGGAGCGGATCAACTGTTCGACACCGCTTCCTGAGAACTCGGCCACACCCCAGCTAACGGAGATGTTGGTCCTAGTGCCCTATCAGGCGCCAGAGAAGAAGGCCAAGAAGAAGAAAGGCAAGGAGGCCAAGGGTGGCCCCCGCCATAGAGGTCCTTCAAACATAGTGTCCGGAGAGACCTAAGCCCTCTCTTCCCACGAGGGAGACGAGAAAGAAGAGGAGGAGGTGGAATGCGACTCCCCCCATAAGGGGAGGAAGTAGAAGAGGACGTCCTCCGCAGACCCGGAGGGGGAGGATCCAAAAATAGGGAAGCTGGCCCTCCTGGGTAGTTCGGACTCAGAGTCCGAACTAGTCCCCAAGAGACCTCCTTGGGTGAAGCCCCGGGACAAATCGTAAGTATTCAGAAACTTACTGTTCATCTTCAGTCTTCCTGCTTTCGTTATATAAGTTGTTTTTTATTTGACTTTCAGCCATCCCCGCGATCTCCCGCCAACTTCATTATCGGAGGGGGAACTCCCTGCCGCCCGAAATGGCAGAGAGTGACACACCACCGTGAGCCCCCTCGCTTATTGCCATGGAGGACACCGAAGCGTCGTCCTGAAGGATCTCTCCTGGCCGAGGGGGGCGACTGAAGCCGTCGAGAAAGCGCCT
>NW_025244460.1:0-2764 GCF_018294505.1 Triticum aestivum
CCTTGTGGTCGAGACATGCTCCTACTCGAGCTTTTTCTCAAGCCCCTGTTGCACACACGCACATGTCTCCACCAAGAAGCATCCACTCGCTCCCGCTCCTCCATACTGTTCCCACACACCCGCTGTCGGTGTCAAAACCGGTAGTTCTTGGGTAGGGGGGGCCCAAGCTATTAGTCTATGGATCAATGGTAACAAGGGACAATAGGGACTCAATGTTTGCCCAGGTTTGGGCCCTCTTAAAGGAGGTAAAACCCTACATCATGCTTGATTGTATTCGATGAGTATAGGGGTTACAAGAGTTGATTTACCTCGAGATTGTAATGGCTAAGCCCTAGTTTTCTAGCCATGATTATTCTGATAGCGTCTACGGACTAAACCCTTCGGTTTATATATACACCGGACGGGCCTAGGGTTGTACAGAGTCGGTTTACAAGGGAAGGAAATAGTACATCCGAACACCAATCTTGCCGTCCACACATATAGGAGTCCTACCCGGACACGGGGGATAGTCTTCCTCTCTATCTTCATGGCCCATCAGCCTGACCCATATCGAATAGACCGGACACCGGAGGACCTGCTAATCCCGGACTCCCTCAGTAGCCCCTGAACCAGTCTTCGATGACGATATGTTCGGCACGCGGATTATCTTCAGCATTGCAAGGCAGGTTCCTTTTCCTGATTATTTTAAGTTAGCTTCCCATATAAACAAATTGTGTCTGGTTCTACATAATCAATACAACCCTTAGCCATGAATGCAAGATGTCAAAATAGGAACAGTGTCTTTTACTGACAATTTTTTCGGTGAAGTGTCACACTTGACTCTTTAATATTTCGAACCATTTTCACGCCTCCTGTTTCGCGTGTCGAGGCTTAGCCTCCATTGGCACGTCTTGCCAAAATAGAGATCATGCCCGCCCATTATATGATTCTCATCAATATGGTTTGGGTAACCCAACCGTGCCTTATGCATGGTCTCGTTGGGAAAAAGCAAGGTTTATGGCTTGAGAGGGGGACGATGGTACTTTCACCGTCTATAAGGGGATAAAGATCCCTCCTTTTTCCCACGGCTTCATCTAGCCTCTGACTTCCAACATCCAAGCTATAGCACCCCAAAACTTTGATCTTTCCCACTGCCACCACCCTCCCTAGCAATGGCCGGGTCCTGTTCCAAGGGAAAATGGGAGGCCTCCTCCATCACCGAAAAGGACGTCAAAGATGTCCGGAGTTCGTGTTATTTGTCCGCGCATATCGCGCATAGGATCCCTGGCAAAGATCGGGTTATCCCTACTCCGGGGCCTGGTGAGAGGGTCGTGTTCATCCCCCATTTCCTCCGAGGGATAGGGTTTCTCCTCGAACCCTTCGTCCGAGGTCTCATGTTCTTCTACGGGTTAGATTTCCATGATCTAGCCCCAAATTCCTTCCTCCACATATTGGCATTCATCGTCATGTGTGGGCTCTTCTCAACATCCCACCGCACTTTAGCCTATGGCTCAAGGTTTTAAATCTAAAGCTGAAGGCGGTCGATGGACAACACACAGACTGTGGCGGGGCCATGGTAAGCAAGCTCCCCAATGCCGTCTGGCCCAAAGGGGCATTTGTTGAGACTGTCAAGGTGTGCCAGCAAGAGTGGTTCTACATCGCCGAACCCTGCGATGCAAAATGGGCGGCCACGCCTAACTTCAGATCTGGACCCCCACGAGACTCACCTCATGGACTGCCAAGGGCCTTGATTGGGGGTCCCAATCGGAGGTGAAGATGCTATAGAAACGCATTTCCAACATGTTGGGTGCGAACATTGGTCTCACAAACGTGATTCAAGTGATGCTCTTCCGCCGTATCCTTCCCTACCAACTCCGGGCCTCCCCCATGTGCGAGTTCAATCGGTAGGAGCCACGGACCTTGAAGCGCTTGTTCGGCACTATGCATGAAGATATATGGAAGCAACTCTTCAAGGCCCAGAAAAGTTGGCCGATGAAGACCAAGGACATCAGACTCGACATCGAGAACCTGGCCTAAGCGGTAAGCATAATCTTTGAGAAGACCTATCCGGTCAATACTTCAAATACAATAAAGATTATATTGCCGGCCTTCCGTACAGGGCTGGACGGCAAAGGCGGAGCGGATCAACTGTTCGACACCGCTTCCTGAGAACTCGGCCACACCCCAGCTAACGGAGATGTTGGTCCTAGTGCCCTATCAGGCGCCAGAGAAGAAGGCCAAGAAGAAGAAAGGCAAGGAGGCCAAGGGTGGCCCCCGCCATAGAGGTCCTTCAAACATAGTGTCCGGAGAGACCTAAGCCCTCTCTTCCCACGAGGGAGACGAGAAAGAAGAGGAGGAGGTGGAATGCGACTCCCCCCATAAGGGGAGGAAGTAGAAGAGGACGTCCTCCGCAGACCCGGAGGGGGAGGATCCAAAAATAGGGAAGCTGGCCCTCCTGGGTAGTTCGGACTCAGAGTCCGAACTAGTCCCCAAGAGACCTCCTTGGGTGAAGCCCCGGGACAAATCGTAAGTATTCAGAAACTTACTGTTCATCTTCAGTCTTCCTGCTTTCGTTATATAAGTTGTTTTTTATTTGACTTTCAGCCATCCCCGCGATCTCCCGCCAACTTCATTATCGGAGGGGGAACTCCCTGCCGCCCGAAATGGCAGAGAGTGACACACCACCGTGAGCCCCCTCGCTTATTGCCATGGAGGACACCGAAGCGTCGTCCTGAAGGATCTCTCCTGGCCGAGGGGGGCGACTGAAGCCGTCGAGAAAGCGCCT
>NW_025244461.1:0-2764 GCF_018294505.1 Triticum aestivum
GTTCAGCTCGATGACGTCCTCGCCTTCTCGATCCAGCAAGACGGGCGAAGTAGTAGACGAGTTTCGGCAGCACGACGGCATGGTGACGGTGTTGATGAAGAACAATCTCCGCAGGGCTTCACCTAAGCACTACGAAAACTTTGACGGAGGATAAACTAGAGGGGACGGGGTTGCCGGCACACGGCTTGGTGTTTCTTGGTGTTTTGATGTTTCTTGATGTGTTTTTGGTGCTAGCCCCGCCCCTCTATTTATATGTTGAGCCCTGGGGTTGAAACTTGGAGCAAAAGCCTCCTCAAAGTCGGTTTTGCCCGAAAGGCAAGAGTCCCACTCGGACTCCAGGACCGGAGGCTTGAGTCCATCAAGGAGAGGAGCGCTACTTTCAAGTTCATCAACCTTGGGTCCTATGAGGATTGTCATAGCAGCAATGTCCACCTCTCTCGTCATGGAAATCCTAGCCCGGAGACATCTGGGGAGCTCGATCGGTCCAGTGTGGTTGGCGACAATATCGAAGAAGACACAAGAGCACTGGTGGCCCAGATCACACGCTCTGGAAATGAGGCCAGCAACAACATTATGGTCGTTGCTATCGTAGGTGTTGGTGGGATTGGCAAGACCACCCTCGCCCAGAAGGTCTTCAATAACGAGGCCGTCCAAGGCGACTTTAGCAAAAAGATATGGTTGAGCGTCAACCAGAACTTTAGTGAGGTTGAGCTGCTAAGAAGAGCCATCATCGAACTCAGAGGAGGCTCTCAGCCAGTTGGAAATGCGAAGGCCACACTTCAACGAACCCTAAAGGAAGCCTTGATTGGCCACAAGACCTTCTTGATAATGGATGATGTTTGGAACTATAGATCATGGGAGGATGTGCTCAAAACGCCGTTAGTCAATGCTGCTGCTCCAGGCAGCTACGTCCTCATCACCACTAGAGATGAAGGTGTAGCCCGAGGGGTGTCAGCTATGTGGCCATACCACCACGTTGACACATTAGCACCTGACGATGCTTGGTTATTGCTCAAGACGCATGTCTGTATGCAATTAAACATCTATATCTTTATCAAGCCAATAATCTATCTACATCTACTGATTAATAGTATAAGGTAGTTCTTTTAGAGAAATTAATCAGGTGTGGTTTCAATGGCTTATATGTACTACTACCTTAAGAGGCTATCAATAATTTCACATGGCTGATGTTACTTTGCTAGTGCCAACAAAGCATTGTGCTAGACAAGGAAATATATAACTACACAATTTTGTCACAATGTTTGTTGTAGCACGTACTATGCATTTTAGGTGACGGGAAGATGGATAGCTTCACGTGACTGTAAAATAAGGAAGATAATAAATATTATATGATTTTACTAAATCTGGGTGCAAGTTTCTATCTCAATGACGGGAGTACTGCAAAAATATATTGCTAGCAATACATTCAGTTTTTTGTAAAAAATAGGAAAGGAAGAATTGTTTTCTAGGTATGAAGTAAAGTTTTGAAGCGCTAGGCGTTGAGTATGCGTCTGGCATATATGACCAAAGCACACACTTAAGTGCAATTATGCTATCGCTTAGAGACTGGTGCGCCTTTTTCTAATAATGGTATAAAATATGTATTTTATTTGTCAAATTCATATCGCAAATATTTGTATGTAGGAGCAAGATAGGTAAATGCATTTATGACATTTTTTGACATGTACATTCTGTGATTTGAATATTTACATTGTCAAACCTAGCTTAATAAATGGACAGACAAATCAATTAGTATTCTTGTCTCTGGAAGGTAAATTTGAGTGCCTTAAAGGAGCTTGGTTCATAGTTAATTAACTGTAGCTGTCCCTTTTATTGCAGGTACTCTCAAGTGAGATAAATGAAGACCACATAAATACGCTAAAGCATACTGGGCTCAAAATTATACAAAAATGTAGTTATTTACCACTTGTTGTCAAAATAATGGGAGGACTCTTGCGTGAAAGAGGCGGGCTACGTCGCGACTGGCAGCCTGTTCTGGATGATTCGAAATGGTCAAGAACTAAAATGGCTGATGAGCTTAACTATGCAGTATACTTCAGCTATGAATATATGCCCTCTTACCTCAAGCAGTGCTTTCTGTACTACTCTCTTCTTCCTAAAAGTAGAAAGTTTAGTATGGGTGCAGTTGTTGCAATGTGGATTAGTGAAGGATTTATTCATGGAAATTCAAATGATTTAGAAGGATTGGGAGAAAATTACTACAAGGAGTTGGTATCTAGGAACCTGATAGAGCCAGATAAATTGTATGCTGATCTATGGGTTTGCAGCATGCATGATGTTGTTCGCTCTTTTGCTCAGTATCTCACTAAGGATGAAGCACTCGTAGCTCAAGACGGGGATGATGATATTCTTGCTAAACTTGGTTCACAAAAGTTTCTTCGGTTGTCCATAGAAATTAACCGATCACAATCAGGTGAACTTGATTGGAGATCTCTACAGGCGCAGCAATTAGTGAGAACATTGATCTCAATTGTCCAGATTAAGTTGAAGCCTGGTGATTCATTGGTTTCCTTTTCTTGTTTGCGGACTTTGTATATAGAATCTGCAGATATGACTGTATTGCTTGAATCGTCGCATCAACTCAAGCACCTAAGGTATCTTGCACTAGTAAATGATGATATATCTGTACTTTCGGGCAACATTGGCAAGATGAAATTGTTGCAGTTCCTTGATCTTTTGGGATGTACAGAATTGGTGAATCTTCCTGATAGCATTGTGAAGCTTGGCCAGTTGAGGTTACTTT
>NW_025244462.1:0-2764 GCF_018294505.1 Triticum aestivum
GAGATCTATTCAATGTAAACTCTTTTTGCGGTGTGTTTGTCGAGATCCGGTGAATTGTGGGTTTATGATCAAGTTTATCTATGAGAAATATTTGAATCTCCTCTGAATTCTTTTATGTATGGTTGAGTTATCTTTGCAAGTCTCTTTGAATTATCAGTTTGGTTTGGCCTACTAGATTGATCTTTCTTGCCATAGGAGAAGTGCTTAGCTTTGGGTTCAATCCTGCGCTGTCCTTACCCAGTGACAGAAAGGGTTGCAAGGCACGTATTGTATTGTTGCCATCGAGGATAAAAAGATGGGGTTTATATCATATTGCAGGAGTTTATCCCTCTACATCATGTCATCTTGCTTAATGCGTTACTTTGTTATTTATGGACTTAATACTCTAGATGCAGGCAGGAGTCAGTCGATGTGTAGAGCAATAGTAGTAGATGCAGGCAGGAGTCGGTCTACTTGTTGCGGACGTGGTGCCTATATACATGATCATTCCTAGATGATCTCATAATTATTCGCTTTTCTATCAATTGCTCGACAGTAATTTGTTCACCCATCATAATACTTATGCTATCTTGAGAGAAGCCACTAGTGAAACCTATGGCCCCCGGGTCTATCTCTTATCATATTTGCTTCCAATCTACTTTTATTTGCATCTTTACTTTTTGCATCTATATTATAAAATACCAAAAATATATTTATCTTATCATACTATCTCTATTATATCTCACTTTCGCAAGTGGCGATGAAGGGATTGACAACCCCTTTATTGCGTTGGTTGCGAGTTCTTTGTTTCTTTGTGTAGGTGCGTGGGACTTTTGAGGAGCCTCCTACTGGATTGATACCTTGGTTCTCAAAAACTAAGAGAAATACTTATGCTACTATTGCTGCATCACCCTTTCCTCTTCAAGGAATACCAGCACAAGCTCAAGACGTAGCAAGAAGGATTTCTAGCGCCATGGTCGGGGAGGTCTTCGCTCAAATCAAGACATACCAAGTACCCATCACAAACTCATCTCCCTCGCATTTACATTATTTGCCATTTGCCTCTCGTTTTCCTCTCCCCCACTTCACCCTTGCCGTTTTATTCGCCCTCTCTTTCCCAATCTTCTTCTCCTTTTTCCGTTTGCCTTCCCGTTGCCATGGCCAAATAAAAAAGAACTAAGGGCCCTTTCCTAGGTTATGGTACCTTGGATAACCCCTCTATCCTCTCTAAGCTCATAAATAATGATGCTATAGAAAGACCCACCGGGGTCACCAATGAGAGCTTGAATAATTTTGATGAGGATGACTCTGGAATTTTTCGCTATTTACTTGATGAGTCTTTAAAAGATGCTTGGGATAGGTTATTAAGGATTCGGGCTAGCTATGTGCCACAATATCAAATTGAAGTTTGCTTAAAAAGTTTCTATGTTGGCTTGCCGCTTCTTTTAAACAAGTGTTAGATTCTATTTTTGAAGAAGGTTTTCTTGAAGGGGATGCTATAGATACTTATGAAAAAATGAAAACCATATTTGGGCACCCTATGAATGATAAGGTTGAATGTACTACTCTCTTGTGCTTTTATCAAAATGAAATTCTCAAAGAGATGAAGTCTAGTTTAGAGGCAAACTTCCATAACGTGCTTAATATTACTTCATCCATTAATGGCCATGTGCTTACCCTAAACAAAAGAATGAATGCCATAGAAAGGAGATCCTCTTTTTCCTCTCCAAGTGCCAAAGAAGGCACTACTTAGATCTATCCTCGCTTTTCTGCCTAGCTAGGGGCGTTAAACGATAGTGCTAGTTGGGAGGCAACCCAATTTTATTTGTGTTTTTTTTGTTCCTGTTTAGTAATAAATCTTGCATCTACCTTCTGTTTAGATGTGTTTTTATCTTTTAGTTAGTGTTTGTGCCAAGTAGAACTTATAGGATAACCTATGATGATAGTTGATTTGATTCTGCTGAAAAACAGAAACTTTGCGCGGACGAATTTAGTTTTGTTAAATCACAGAAACGTACTTTTGAGTTGATTATTTTTGCTTCTGATCAATAGACAAATTGTCCAGGACTTCCTATTTTGGTAGGATTTTTAGAGTTCCAGAAGTTTGCGTTAGTTACAAATTGCTACAGACTGTTCTATTTTTGACAGATTCTGTTTTTCGTGTGTTGTTTGCTTATTTTGATGCATCTATGGCTAGTAAAATAGTTTATAAACCATAGAGAAGTTGGAATACAGTAGGTTTAACACCAAAATATATAAATAATGAGTTCATTACAGTACCTTATGTGGTGGTTTTGTTTTCTTTCACTAACGGAGCTTATAAGATTTCCTGTTGAGTTTTGTGTTGTGAAGTTTTCAAGTTTTGGGTAAAGCTTTTATGGTCTATGGAATAAGGAGTGGCAAGAGTCTAAGATTGGGGATGCCCATGGAACCCCAAGATATTCAAGGATAGACAAAAGCCTAAGCTTGGGGATGCCCCGGGAAGGCATCCCCTCTTTCGTCTTCGTTCATTGGTAACTTTACTTGGAGCTATATTTTTATTCGCCACATGATATGTGTTTTGCTTGGAGCGTCGTGTATTATATTAGTCTTTGCTTTTTAGTTTACCACAATCATCCTTGCTGTACACACCTTTTGGGAGAAGCCTACTTGATTAGAATTTTCTAGAATACTCTATGTGCTTCACTTATATCTTTTGAGCTTGATAGTTTTTGCTCTAGTGCTTCACTTATATCTTTTAGAGCACGGTGGTGACTTAATTTTGAAGAAATTGCTAGTCTCTCAT
>NW_025244463.1:0-2763 GCF_018294505.1 Triticum aestivum
TGAGCATCATGAAATTGGTAATGGAGGATGGTTGATGATGACGACGGCGACGAATCCCCCTCTACGGAGCCCCAAACGGACTCCAGATCAGCCCTCCCGGGAGAGACTAGGGCTTGGCGGCGGCTCGGTATCGTAAAACGCGATGAAACTTTCTCTCTGATTTTTCTCTCCGCGAGACAGTATATATGGAGTTGGAGTTGAGGTCGGAGGAGGTCCGGGGGGCCCACGAGATAGGGGGGCGCGCCCTAGGGGGTGGGGGGCGCCCCCCCTATCTCGTGGACAGGCCTTGGGCCCCTGGCCCTGATTCTTTCGCCAAAAATTCTTATTAATTCTGAAAAGTCCCTCTGTGGATTTGCAGGTCATTCCGAGAACTTTTCTTTTCTACACATAAAACAACATCATGGTTGTTCTGCGGAAAACAACGTCAGCCCGGGTTAGTTTCATTCAAATCATGCAAGTTAGAGTCCAAAACAAGGGCAAAAGTGTTTGGAAAAGTAGATACGTTGGAGACGTATCAACTCCCCCAAGCTTAAACCTTTGCCTGTCCTCAAGCAATTTAGTTGATAAAGTTAAAGTGAAAAAGAAAAACTTTTACAAACTCTGTTTGCTCTTCTTGTTGTAAAGATGAAAAGCCAGCATTCAAGTTTCAGCAAATATTACGAACTAACCATACTCACAATAACACATAGGTCTCACAATTACTCATATCAATAACATAATCAGCTAGCGAGTAATAATAATAAAACTCGGATGACAACACTTTCTCAAAATAATCATAACATGATATAACAAAATGGTATCTCGTTAGCCCTTTCTGAGACCGCAAATCATAAATGCAGAGCACCTTTAATGATCAAGGACCGACTAAACATTGTAATTCATGGTAAAAGAGATCCAGTCAAGTCATACCCAATATAAACCAATAATAATGAATGCAAATGACAGTGTGCTCTCCAGCAGGTGCTTTTAATAAGAAGGTTGATGACTCAACATAAAAGTAAATAGATAGGCCCTTCGCAGAGGGAAGCAGGGATTTGTAGAGGTGCCAGAGCTCAATTTTGAAATAGAGATTGAATAACATTTTGAGCGGCATACTTTTGCTGTCAACACAATACCTATGAGATGGCTATATCTTCCACACTAAATGCATTATAGGCAGTTCCCAAATAGAATGGTAAAGGTTTATACTCCCCCAACCACCAACAAGCATCAATCCATGGCTTGGTCGAAACAACGAGTGCCTCCAACATAAAACAGCCCTGGGGGAGTTTTGTTTAATTATTTTGATTTTCTTTGATCTATTTGGATCATGGGACTGGGCATCCCGGTTACCGGCCCTTTCTCGTGAATGAGGAGCGGAGTCCACTCCTCTGAGAATAACCAACCTAGCATGGAAGATATAGGCAGCCCTAGTTGTAACATAAGCTTCTCGAGCATACAAAGGAGAATTTCATTTGAAGGTTTGGAGTTTGGCACATACAAATTTACTTGGAACGGCAGGTGGATACCACATATAGGTAGGCATAATGGACTCATATGGAACAACTTTGGGGTTCAAGGAGTTTGGATGCACAAGTAGTATTCCCGCTTAGTACAGGTGAAGGCTAGCAAAAGACTGGGAAGCGACCAACTGAGAGAGCGACAACAGTCGTAAGCATGCATTAAAATTAATTCACACCAAGTACAAGCATGAATAGGATAAAATCCACCATGAACATAAATATCGTGAAGGCTGCGTTGATTTGATTCAACTACATGCGTGAACATGTGCCAAGTCGAGTCACTCAATTCATTTAAAGGAGGATACCATCCCATCATACCACATCATAATCATTCTAATAGCATGTTGGCACGCAAGGTAAACCATTATAACTCATAGGTAATCAAGCATGGCACAAGTAACTATAATCTGTAAATGTCATTGCAAATATGTTTACTTCATAATAGCTGACTCAGGAACGATGAATCATCATATTTACAAAAACAAGAGAGGTCGAGTTCATACCAGCTTTTCTCCTCCCAATAAGTCCTTCATATATCATCATTATTGCCTTTCACTCGCACGACCGAACGACGTGTATAATAATAAGAGTGTACATGCATTGGACTAAGCTGGAATCTGCAAGCATTCAACTCAAGGGAGAAGACAAATAATATGGCCTCTAATTAAATAAACAATCATGCATATGAGAGCCACTAAGCATTTTCAATAAGGTCTTCTCGACCCCAAAAGGAAAGAAAAGAAAATAAAACTATTTACATGGGAAAGCTCCCAACAAGTAAAAGAAGAATAAGAAATCTTTTTGGGTTTTCATTTTAATTTCTACTACAAGCAAGGAAATTAAACTAACTATTTTTTTGTTTTTCTCAAGGTTTATCAAACACACAAGAAGAAGACTTGAAAAAGAAATTTAAACTAGCATGAATAATACAATGAAAGAGTATGAGCACCGACGACTAGTGTGTGAACATGAATGTAAAGTCGGTGAGAAATACATACTCCCCCAAGCTTAGGCTTTTGGTCTAAGTTGATTTAATACCAAGGACCGCCTGGCTGATATCCATAAGTGAAACTGGGATTGTACTGAGATGCAGAGGCAACAACCTCCTGGGCAGCAGCGTGTTGGCGACCTGCCTCCATTCCCCTCTCATATTCAGTGGCTTCTTCCCTGGTGACAACATATCTTCCTCTTGCCTAATAATCAAAAAGGTAGGGAGCAGGAAGAGTGACAGGGACGACGTTGCGTCTATCATAGATTAGTC
>NW_025244464.1:0-2763 GCF_018294505.1 Triticum aestivum
TCAAAGTATCAGGATTACATACGGAAACTTGTCTGTTACAAAGGGATTTCATTTTTTAAACTTATTTGAACTCCTGAAATTTTGTGTGTTCAAAATGCACCAGTCAAAGCCACATCATCATTTTTCAATCCTTTCTGACTTCATTTGTTATTTTTCATGCATTTGCTAAATATTTTGAGCTATAAGACCATAAAATTGAAAAGCATTTCAAATGAACTCTGAAAAGTTTGAAAGTTGGCATGGTATCATCATTTCATCCACATAGCATGTGCAAGAAAGTTAAGAGGGTTACGGCAAAAACTGGATGCACTTCCTGTACAAAACGGACAATCTCTTTCAAAGTATCAGGATTACATACGGAAACTCGTCTGTTACAAAGGGATTTCATTTTTTTAAACTTATTTGAACTCCTGAATTTTTGTGTGTTCAAAATGCACCAGTCAAAGCCACATCATCATTTTTCAATCCTTTCTTACTTCATTAGTTATTTTTCATGCATTTACTAATTATTTTGAGCTATAAGACCATGAAATTGAAAAGCTTTTCAAATGAACTCTGAAAAGGTTGAAAGTTGGCATGGTATCATCATTTCATCCACATAGCATGTGCAAGAAAGTTGATAGGGTTACGGCAAAAACTGGATGCACTTCGTGTACAAAACGGACGATCTCTTTCAAAGTATCAGGATTTCATACGGAAACTCGTCTGTTACAAAGGGATTTCATTTTTTAAAACTTATTTGAACTCCTGACTTTTTGTGTGTTCAAAATTCAACATTCAAAGCCACATCATCCTTTTTCAATCCTTTCTGACTTCATTTGTTATTTTTCATGCATTTACTAAATATTTTGAGCTATAAGACCATAAAATTGAAAAGCATTTCAAATGAACTCTGAAAAGTTTGAAAGTTGGCATGGTATCATCATTTCATCCACATAGCATGTGCAAGAAAGTTAAGAGGGTTACGGCAAAAACTGGATGCACTTCGTGTACAAAACGGACAATCTCTTTCAAAGTATCAGGATTACATACGGAAACTCGTCTGTTACAAAGGGATTTCATTTTTTTAAACTTATTTGAACTCCTGAATTTTTGTGTGTTCAAAATGCACCAGTCAAAGCCACATCATCATTTTTCAATCCTTTCTTACTTCATTAGTTATTTTTCATGCATTTACTAATTATTTTGAGCTATAAGACCATGAAATTGAAAAGCTTTTCAAATGAACTCTGAAAAGGTTGAAAGTTGGCATGGTATCATCATTTCATCCACATAGCATGTGCAAGAAAGTTGATAGGGTTACGGCAAAAACTGGATGCACTTCGTGTACAAAACGGACGATCTTTTTCAAAGTATCAGGATTTCATACGGAAACTCGTCTGTTACAAAGGGATTTCATTTTTTAAAACTTATTTGAACTCCTGACTTTTTGTGTGTTCAAAATTCAACATTCAAAGCCACATCATCCTTTTTCAATCCTTTCCGACTTCATTTGTTATTTTCATGCATTTACTAAATATTTTGAGCTATAAGACCATAAAATTGAAAAGCATTTCAAATGAACTCTGAAAAGTTTGAAAGTTGGCATGGTATCATCATTTCATCCACATAGCATGTGCAAGAAAGTTAAGAGGGTTACGGCAAAAACTGGATGCACTTCGTGTACAAAACGGACAATCTCTTTCAAAGTATCAGGATTACATACGGAAACTCGTCTGTTACAAAGGGATTTCATTTTTTTAAACTTATTTGAACTCCTGAATTTTTGTGTGTTCAAAATGCACCATTCAAAGCCACATCATCATTTTTCAATCCTTTCTGACTTCATTTGTTATTTTTCATGTATTTACTAATTATTTTGAGCTATAAGACCATAAAATTGAAAAGCATTTCAAATGAACTCTGAAAAGGTTGAAAGTTGGCATGGTATCATCATTTCATCCACATAGCATGTGCAAGAAAGTTGATAGGGTTACGGCAAAAACTGGATGCACTTCGTGTACAAAACAGACGATCTCTTTCAAAGTATCAGGATTTCATACGGAAACTCGTCTGTTACAAAGGGATTTCATTTTTTAAACTTATTTGAACTCCTGACTTTTTGTGTGTTCAAAATTCAACATTCAAAGCCACATCAGCATTTTTCAATCATTTCTGACTTCATTTGTTATTTTTCATGCATTTACTAAATATTTTGAGCTATAAGACGATAAAATTGAAAAGCATTTCAAATGAACTCTGAAAAGGTTGAAAGTTGGCATGGTATCATCATTTCATCCACATAGCATGTGCAAGAAAGTTAAGAGGGTTACGGCAAAAACTGGATGCACTTCGTGTACAAAACGGACAATCTCTTTCAAAGTATCAGGATTCCATTCGGAAACTCATCTGTTACAAAGGGATTTCATTTTTTTAAAGTTATTTGAACTCCTGAATTTTTGTGTGTTCAAAATGCACCATTCAAAGCCACATCATCATTTTTCAATCCTTTCTGACTTCATTTGTTATTTCTCATGTATTTACTAATTATTTTGAGCTATAAGACCATGAAATTGAAAAGCATTTCAAATGAACTCTGAAAAGGTTGAAAGTTGGCATGGTATCATCATTTCATCCACATAGCATGTGCAAGAAAGTTGAGAGGGTTACGGCAAAAACTGGATGCACTTCGTGTGCAAAACGGACGATCTCTTTCAAAGTATCAGGATTTCATACGGAAACTCGTCTGTTACAAAGGGATTTCATTTTTTTAAACTTATTTGA
>NW_025244465.1:0-2763 GCF_018294505.1 Triticum aestivum
AGTTCTTCCTTAAGATGCCCGTTAAGGAATGCCGTTTTGACGTCCATCTGCCATATCTCATAATCATAGTATGCGGCAATTGCTAACATGATTCGGACGGACTTAAGCTTCGCTACGGGAGAGAAAGTCTCATCGTAGTCAATCCCTTGAACTTGCCGATAACCCTTAGCGACAAGTCGAGCTTTATAGATGGTGACATTACCATCCGCGTCCGTCTTCTTCTTAACGATCCATTTGCTTTCTATCGCTCGCCGATCATCGGGCAAGTCAGTCAAAGTCCATACTTTGTTTTCATACATGGATTCTATCTCGGATTTCATGGCTTCTAGCCATTTGTTGGAATCTGAGCCCGTTATCGCTTCTTCATAGTTCGAAGGTTCACCGTTGTCTAACAACATGATTTCCTGGACAGGGTTGCCGTACCATTCTGGTGCGGAACGTGTCCTTGTGGACCTACGAAGTTCAGTAGCAACTTGATCCGAAGTTACTTGATCATCATCATCATTATTTTCCTCTTCAGTTGGTGTAGGCATCACAGGAACATTTTCCTGAGCTGCACTACTTTCCCGTTCAAGAGGTAGTACTTCATCGAGTTCTACTTTCCTCCCACTTACTTCTTTCGAGAGGAACTCCTTTTCCAGAAAGGATCCGTTCTTGGCAACAAAGATCTTGCCCTTGGATCTTAAGTAGAAGGTATACCCAATGGTTTCCTTGGGGTATCCTATGAAGACACATTTTTCCGACTTGGGTTCGAGCTTTTCAGGTTGAAGTTTCTTGACATAAGCATCGCATCCCCAAACTTTTAGAAACGACAGCTTAGGTTTCTTCCCAAACCATAATTCATACGGTGTCGTCTCAACGGATTTAGACGGTGCCCTATTTAAAGTGAATGTGGCTGTCTCTAGAGCGTATCCCCAAAATGATAGCGGTAAATCGGTAAGAGACATCATAGATCGCACCATATCTAATAGAGTGCGATTACGACGTGCGGACACACCGTTTCGCTGAGGTGTTCCAGGCGGCGTGAGTTGTGAAACGATTCCACATTTTCTTAAGTGTGTACGATCGGATCATGGAGGAGAATATTTAAGTCACGAATTTGGTACACTTAGGGTTAACTTGACGAGCCTAGCATGTACAGACATGGCCTCGGAACACAGAGACCGAAAGGTCGAGCATGAGTCGTATAGTAGATACGATCAACATGAAGATGTTCACCGATGATGACTAGTCCATCTAACGTGATGATCAGACACGGCCTAGTTGACTCGGATCATGTAATCACTTAGATGACTAGAGGGATGTCTATCTGAGTGGGAGTTCATAAGATGAACTTAATTATCCTGAACATAGTCAAAAGATCTTTGCAAATTATGTCGTAAGATCGCGCTTTAGTTCCACTATTTAGATATGTTCCTAGAGAAAATATAGTTGAAAGTTGAAAGTAGCAATTATGCGGACATTAGAAAGCTTATGTCCTTAATGCACCGCTTAGTGTGCTGAACCCCAAACATCGTTTGTGGATGTTGCGAACGTCGGACATACACGTTTTGATAACTACATGATAGTTCAGTTAAACCGTTTAGAGTTGAGCCACCAAAGACGTTTTTTCAAAATGTCGCGGAACATATGAGATGTTTCAAGGGCTGAAATTGGGATTTCAGGCTCGTGCCCACGTCAAGAGGTATAAGACCTCCGACGATTTTATTAGCCTGCAAACTAAGGGAGAAAAGCTCAATCGTTGAGCTTGTGCTCAGATTGTCTGAGTTCAACAATCACTTGAATCGAGTGGGAGTTGATTTTCCAGATGAGATAGTGATGTTTCTCCAAAGTCATTGCCACCAAGCTGCTAGAGCTTCGTGATGAACTATAACATATCAGTGATAGATATGATGATCCTTGAGGTATTCGCGATGTTTGACACCGTGAAAGTAGAAATCAACAAGGAGCATCAATTGTTGATGGTTGGTGAAACCACTAGTTTCAAGAAGGGCAAGGGCAAGAAGGGATACTTCATGAAACGGCAAATCAGCTGCTGCTCTAGTGAAGAAACCCAAGGTTGAACCCAAACCCGAGACTAAGTGCTTCTGTAATAAGGGGAACAACCACTGGAGCGGAATTACCCTAGATACTTGGTAGATGAGAAGGCTGGCAAGGTCGATAGAAGTATATTGGATATACATTATGTTAATATGTACTTTACTAGTACTCCTAGTAGCATCAGGGTATTAGATACCGGTTCGGTTGCTAAGTGTTAGTAACTCGAAATAAAAGAGCTACGGAATAAACGGAGACTAGCTAAAGGTGAGCTGACGATATGTGTTGGAAGTGTTTCCAAGTTTGATGTGATCAAACATCGCACGCTCCCTCTACCATCAAGATTAGTATTAAACCTGAATAATTGTCATTTGGTGTTTGCGTTGAGCATAGACATGATTGGATTATGTCTATCGCAATACGGTTATTCATTTAAGGAGAATAATGGTTACTCTATTTATTTGAATAATACCTTCAATGGTCTTGCACCTAAAGGAATGGTTTATTGAATCTCGATCGTAGTGATACACATTTTCATGCCAAAATTATAAGATAGTAATGATAGTACCACCTACTTGTGGCACTGCCATGTAAGTCATATTGGTATAAAACGCATGAAGAAGCTCCATGTTGATGGATCTTTGGACTCACTCGTTTTTGAAAAGTTTGAGACATGCGAACCATGTCTATTGGTGTATACGCATGAAGAAACTCCATGCAGATGGA
>NW_025244466.1:0-2763 GCF_018294505.1 Triticum aestivum
TCATTGTGGTCCCAGTTTCTCGCTTGCAGTCGATCACCGGTCCAAAGTCTATTCTGAAGGAGGGTCCAGATGAAGAACTTTACTTTCTTTTCAGCTGTAATCTTCCAGACCTGCTGCAGGTGTGGTTGAGGGATACGCGTCAAGAACTGAACTTGGTAAGCCGATTTTGCCGTGTATTGTCCGCTAGCCGTTAGCTTCCAAGTGACTGTGTCAGGTCTAGAGAGCAAGGAAACATTCTGTAATTTCATCCAGAGGCTAATAAAAGAGTTCATCAGCCCAGCAGAGTTGATATTCTGCAGTCCTCTCATCCATGCGTCTCCATCAAGAGCCTGACTGACAGTGAGCCCTTTGGACCTTGCCATCCGAAAAAGATCAGGAGCCCAATCTTTTGGAGCTTGGCCCTCTAACCATCTATGACTCCAAAATTTCATAAAACGGCCATCTCCCAGAGAAATCGAAGTGCATGCCGCAAAAAGATTAAGGTCAGGTTGATTGCAAGGCACCGGGGTCCCTTTCCATGGCCTGTCCAAGCTATCCCATTCATACCAAGGCCATCGAAGCCGAAGAGCCCGGCCAAAAGCATTGATATCCTTGATGCCCAGGCCACCCACGCTTAAAGGTGCACAAATTCTCTTCCAGTTAACCAGACATTTTCCCCCATGCGCCTCCTCATCGGCGTTCCAAAGGAAATTTCTCCTTAGCTTATCAAATTTGGTAGTGAACCATCTGCTGGGGGAGAAAGACGTGAGGAAATAGGTGATGGTGGCAGTGAGGACTGAGTTGATCAGGTCAAGTCGGCCCGTTCTATTCATGAGCCTTCCTTTCCAAACAGCTAGTTTGCTTGTACCCTTGTCCAGGAGCGGTTGGAGATCAATTCTCCTCAAATTTCTCAACGAGAGGGGCAGCCCCAAGTACTTGCAAGGGAAAGATCCCACAGATCCCCCAAAGCTGGCTGAGAGGATGTTGACATGAAGATGCTGACACTGAATAGGGTAGAGCACACACTTGATGGGGTTGATTACAAGACCTGAGACACTGCCGAAGATCTCCAGAATTCTGATAATGGTCTCGATCTGTCGGCTGTCAGGAGTGGCAAAGATTGTGGCGTCGTGAGCATAGTGACTGGCCCTCAATCTAGCCGCGTTCCGGGGGATTGGGTCCAGAATGCCATGATTTGTTGCTTTTTCCAGGATTCTCATGAGTGGATCCATAGCCAGAATGAAAAGCATCGGAGAAAGAGGGTCCCCTTGACGAAAACCTTTTTTATGGGCAAAAGCCGGTCCGGGCAGGCCATTGAGGAGCACACGAGAGGATGAGGAAGTTAACAACAAACAAATGATGTCCCTCCAGCGCTGTCCAAACCCATAAGCCTTCATAACATCAAGCAGAGCAAATTTGTGTAGTTTTGTGATATTTTACTCAAAAATAATAACCTGGCCCAAACTAAGACTACAGTTAACTTCTAAGTCAGAGCTCGAATTTGGATTTATGAAGCCACGTCCATCTGAGGAAAGCAATGCAACCGGTATGTTGGCATACTGGTAAACCTCGTATGAACATGGGATGCAATTACAGATTCCTCGCTCTCCCGACCTTGAAAGCTATGCTCAAATGTCAATCGGCATCAGCCACCTAGGCAGTGGCGTGTCCTTACCGGCACCCGCCGTTCAGGAGGGGGCGAACAGCGACCGAGCCAATCCGATGTGCCGCTGTAAAAGACCCCTTCTTTTCCTGGGACGACCACGAGCGTTGCTAAGACGTTGCCGACATGCCAGGCGTCACTCTCGGTAAGTCGCCGCAGTTTGTTTGTGTGTGAGCAGCTGCTGTTCTTCTCGATGCGCGGTGACGGCGAACAGGCGGGTGGGCGTCGAGCCACCGACAGCAGAGACGACCGCGGCATGCAAGTTATTGGAGGAGCCCTGTACGAATACGAAGATTAATTGTTACTTACAGCATCTCCAACAGGCGCACAAAAACTGCTACATGCGCTAAAATTCAGGGTTTTTTTTGCGCCGGACAGCTTCAACAGAAGCTGTAAAATAGTGCACGCGCAAAAAAAGATTAGGCACGCGCTAAAAAGCGCTATCAGAAGCTATAAATTTGGGGCGCAAGATTGCGCGCGCTTCACAATTTACACCGTGTGTTTTTTTGGGCGCGGGCTTTTGGGCATCTGCTAAACCAATGTTGGGTCCGACGCGCTAAAAATGCTACAATGGCGCGCTAAAACTATCTTAGCGCGCGAAACTTTTATGCGGCTGTTGGAGATGCTCTTAGGGCAAGTACATTGCTACATGTCAGCAGTCTCAAAGGTCGACCCATACAGTGCCACGTAGGATTTTTGCTGAGGTGGAAGAGAGAGAAAGAGGGGAGAGACAAGTCCTGGTTTCCTGAGGCAACTGGCTCGTAGACGAAAAACTCGCTCGATGAGGCGACTGCTAGAGCGTTGTACGTGCTGTCGTTGCCATGGAAGCGATTTTATCTTTTCCTCCGGATCCGTTGTGCCATTTTCCGATTAATGGCGTCAACCCCCGCCATTTTACTGATTCTTGGCGCCAAGCTGCGGCGGAGGAGGGGGGTGGGTCGCCACTTCACCGCCGCACCTCCATCCAAGCGCTCCTTCTGGGCTCCGGTGATGTCGGCGGTGGTCGGGGGCGCGGAGTTCCACGGGTTTCGGGGTGCAGTAGCGCGGCTCCCCAGGTCGCGGATGCTCGGGAGGCCGCTCTGGGTGGTGCCACCCGGCGCGTCCCTGGTGGGCGGCGGGGG
>NW_025244467.1:0-2763 GCF_018294505.1 Triticum aestivum
GTTCTGCGAGAGCATGGTTGAATCAGTTACCTCCTAGCAGCATTTACACTTGGGAAGATCTGTCCCAAGTGTTCGTCAGAATGTTTGAAGGAACTTGCAAGCGACCGACTGGATTGACGGAGCTGCAAGTCTGCGTGCAGAAGACCAATGAGACTCTCAGGGAGTATATTCAGAGATGGATCACTTTGCACCATACTGTGGAGAATGTGTCTGATCATCAGGCAGTCTGCGCCTTCAAGGATGGTGTCAAGAACATAGAATTGAGTTTGAAATTTGGTCGAACCGGAGACATGACCTTGAGTCGGATGATGGAAATTGCTACCAAGTACGCCAACGGCGAAGTAGAAGACCGACTCCGAAGCGGCAAGCACAAGCCGAGCCAGTCGGAGAAGGGAAACACCAGTCGGAAACAGAAGCGGAAGGCTGAACCGGCAGCTCCTGGAGAGGCTCTGGCCGTGACTCATGGAAAGTTTAAAGGGAAACCAAAAGGATCCTGGAACCCTAAGAAGGTAAAGGATAAAGAAGGGAACACCGTGATGGATATGCCGTGTCACATCCACACGAAGAAAGACGAAGAGGGGAATATCATTTACCCAAAGCATACCACTCGCCAATGTCGACTCCTGATCCAGCAGTTTCAAGGAAAACAGTCTAAAGACAAGGAAAAGGAGTCGGACAAGGCCGAAGACAAGGAGGACAGTGAGGAAGGATATCCGCATGTCAACTCCACTCTGATGATCTTTGCAGATGTGGAAAGCAAGAGTCGATTGAAAGTCATTAACCGCGAGGTGAACATGGTTACCCCAGCAAAAGCAAATTATCTGAGATGGTCCCAAACACCCATCACATTCGACCAATCTGATCACCCGACTCATATTGCCACCCCTGGGAGGCAAGCTTTGGTGGTCGATCCAGTTGTCGAAGGCACTCGACTGACAAAAGTGCTGATGGACGGTGGTAGCGGGCTGAATTTGTTGTATGCAGACACACTGAAAGCAATGGGCATTCCGATGTCCCGACTGAGCACCAGTAACATGAGCTTTCATGGAGTTATACCAGGGAAGAAAGCCGAGTCACTCAGCCAAATAGCTCTGGACGTGGTGTTTGGTGATTCGAAACATTTTCGCAAAGAGAAGTTGACGTTTGAGGTCGTGGATTTTCAGAGTGCATATCATGCCATTTTGGGGAGACCAGCTTATGCACGGTTCATGGTTCGACCATGTTACGTGTACCTCAAATTGAAGATGTCCGGCCCCAAAGGAGTGATCACTGTCACCGGTGATCGGAAAAAGGCAGAAGAGTGCTTTCAGAAGGGCTCAAAGATTGCTGATTCCCAGGTGACAGCGGTCGAGTTTGAAGAATACAAGCAAAACGCAGATCCGAGTGATTTGCTGCGATCCAAGAAACCCGCCACAGAATCTGCATTTCAGTCGTCCGGTGAGACGAAGCCTGTTCACATTCACCCGACCGACCCCGATGCAGCCCCGACCCACATCTCCACAACACTCAACCCGAAATAGGAAGAAGCGCTCATCCAGTTCCTCCGTGAGAACTGGGACATTTTTGCATGGAAGCCCGCTGACATGCCAGGTGTTCCCAGGGGACTGGCTTAGCATCTCCTAAGAGTCGACTCATCAGCAAAACTAGTCAAGGAGCATCTTCGGCGGTCCACCGTCCAGAAGAGAAAAGCCATTGGTGAGGAAGTGGCTCGACTGTTGGCGGCAGGATTTATCCGAGAGATATACCACTCCGAATGGCTCGCTAATGTCGTCATGGTTCCTAAGAAAGACAAATCGCTCCGAATGTGCATTGATTTCAAGCACATCAACCGGGCCTGCCCGAAAGATCATTTTCCTCTCCGTCGCATAGATCAAATTGTTGACTCGACCGCGGGATGCGAGAGATTGTCTTTTCTAGACGCCTACTCCGGGTACCACCAGATCCGTCTGTACGGACCCGACAAGGTAAAAACAGCTTTCATCACTCCATTCGGGTGCTTCTGCTATATCACCATGCCATTCGGCCTCAAGAATGCCGGAGCCACATTTATGCGAATGATTCAGAAGTGTCTACTCATTCAAATCAGTCGGAATGTGGAAGCGTATATGGATGATATCGTCGTCAAGTCACGAAAAGGTTCCGACCTGCTCGCTGACCTCGCCAAAACATTTGCCAACCTCAGAAGGTATGATATCAAGCTCAATCCATCAAAGTGCACATTCGGAGTTCCTGGTGGCAAGTTACTCGGTTTTCTCACCGAAACATTTCTCGTTTCTCGACGCTAATCCAGAAAAGATCGGCACTATTCTCCGAATGAAACGCCCTGTGCGAGTGCACGATGTCCAGAAGCTTACTGGATGCTTGGCCGCATTAAGTCGATTCATCTCACGACTCGGTGAAAAGGCATTGCCTCTTTACCGACTAATGAAGAAGGCAGACAAGTTCGAGTGGACTCCAGAAGCTGATGCAATGCAGCGTTTGCCGAGCTAAAAGCTCTGCTCTCCACCCAGCTGGTGCTTGCTGCTCCAATCAGCAAAGAGCCTCTGTTGCTTTATATCGCAGCCACAGGGCAAGTCGTCAGTACAGTGCTTATGGTCGAGCGGGAAGAAGAAGGAAAAGCTTTCAAAGTTCAGCGCCCAGTGTATTATTTGTCTGAAGTCTTGACTCCATCCAAGCAGAGATATCCTCATTATCAGAAGCTTGTGTATGGAATATACATGACCACAAATAAGGTTGCTCATTATTTCTCTGATCATTCCATCA
>NW_025244468.1:0-2763 GCF_018294505.1 Triticum aestivum
TCAGGAACATCCTGCTTGGCAAAACGGGCGAGCTTCTGGAACAACTTGTTGTAGTCATAGACAGACAAAGAGCCTTGCTTCAGATTGCGGAATTCCTGACGCTTACTCTCAACCACACTTTGAGGGATGTGATGAGCGCGGAAATCTTGACGGAAATCGTTCCAAGTGATAACACGTCCACCTCTGGAATCCTTGTACTGCTGGAACCACTCTGCAGCCTGATCTTTGAGCTGGAAAGAAGCGAACTTGACGAAATCTTCAGGCCTGACGTTGCTGCATTCAAAATGCTTGCCCAGATCCACTAGCCAATCGTCAGCATCTGTAGCCTCAACACAACCGCTGAACGTCTTTGGACCATTAGCAAGGAACTGGTTCAGAGTAGCAAAGTGGTGCTGATTATGGCCTTGATTCCCTTGACTGCCTTGATTGCGCTCTTGAAGGATTTGCATGATCAACTGTGTGTTTGCATTAGTAGCGGCCATCACAGCTTGCCATGCTTCCAGAGGAGGCGGAGGTGGAGGCGGATTAGGATTCGGAGTCGTGCGCGTTGGAGGAGCCATCCTGAACAGGTTGACCACCATTAGCACATAGATAGACAACAATATAGAAGCTGAATCCAACGGAATGAAAATTGCAACATATAGTCTTCACATCCGAACAAAATGAACGAACGCATTCCTCTTCAAATGGTCACATATCCATAAATTGAGAAGCCACGAAGAATTAAGGTAGAGAAATAAATCAACAAGGTACGGATCAAGAACGAATAATCGGTAAGAAATCCCAATCTCAAACCAATATCCGTGGAAGAAGAACTAGAGCTACTAGAATTCCCACCTATGAAATTCCTGAACCTTTCCGGTTATGCAATCAGGTGTTGGGGATACAGGGGAAGCACAATATCTCACCCAAACTAGCAAATCCTACATCCAGCTGTATCCATCCTTCAACACATAACCAGGAAAACTTCGGAAACCATCTACCTCAACCTTCGAAAAGCATCCGTTATACAAGTTATGGCGATACTCCCGAACTCCCGCCCCAGTACTGGGTGGCGTCGAGGTTATCTCACCAACGAACTGCATAAAAGAGATTTTCGATGTCGGCGAACATATCTCAAGTATACCAGAATTGCAACGATAAAATTGTGACAACAACACCTCGGAGCTCAACTCCCCGGGACACTGCCACAACCCCTAAAGACAGGAGGCACCAAGAACAATGTTCTCGTCACAAAACCATCGGAACAAAACCAAGATACTCGCGTGATCCTAAAAATTTTTTTAGTGAAATTTGAGAAGAGAAGAGTCCAAACTCTACGTCAGGATGCCTTACCAGAGCGATGAGGAGACTGGGAAGTAAAAAGAATTCCTAAGCTCTCCGATATATAATTCCTAAGGACTCAAAACATTTTTCTAGACACAACTCGGCTGCTAAAAACGATCAAGCAATGGGGGCTCCTAAGGTCGGGGATGGCTCTGATTACCAACTTATAACGCCCTCGATGCGGCTATAGCTCCCACGTGTCGAGGCACGACTTAGAGGCATAACCGCATTGAAAGCAATGTCGCAAGTCAGGCAGTCATTACAACATCCCATGTAATATATAATAAAAGGGGGAGATAACATAGTTGGCTTACACTCGCCACGTCACATCAGAGTACATAAATAACATCCATCAAACAAGCACTCATGGCCCGACTACGGCACCAAAATAGAAAATAACCCAACATGCGACAAGGTCCTGAATCGATAACCCCAACTAGGCACCACTACTGATCATCGGGAAAGGAAACATAGTATCGCTGAGAGTCCTCGTCGAACTCCCACTGAAGCTCGTAATCGTCAACTGGAGCAGAAACACCTGGACCTGCATCTGGAGTTGTAGTATATGTGAGCCACAGGGACTCAGCAATCTCACACCCACGCGATCAAAACTATTTAAGCTCATAGGAATGGATAAGGCAAATATAGGTGGAGCTGCAGCAGGCGACTAGCATATATGGTGGCTAACTTATACGCAAAAGAGAGCGAGAAGAGAAGGCGAAGCACGATCGATAAAAGTATGATCAAGAAGTGATCCTAGACTACCTACGTCAAGCATAACTCCAACAACCGTGTTCACTTCCCTGGCCCCGCCGGAAAGAGACCATCACGGTTACACACGCGGTTGACGTATTTTAAACAAGGTCAACTTCGGGTTTTCTACAACCGGACGTTAACAAATTCCCATCTGCCCATAACCGCGGGCACGGCTTTCGAAAGTTCAATCCCTGCAGGGGAGTCCCAACTTAGCCCATGACAAGCTCTCACGGTCAACGAAGGAATAGACCTCCACCAGAGACATTCCGATCAGACTCGGTATCCCGGTACAACAAGACATTTCGACAGGGTAAAACTAAACCAGCAACACCGCCCGAATGTGCCGACAAATCCCGATAGGAGCTGCACATATCTCTTTCTCAGGGCACAGTCAGATTGTCCTAGGTACGGGTAGGCCAGCCCAGAGTTGCCCCTGGTAGCCACCGGTAGCTGACAGGTGGACCAACACTCAGAGGAGCACTGGCCCGGGGGGGGGGGGGTAAAATAATGATGACCCTTGAGTCTGCAGAACCCAAGGGAAAGAAAAGGCTAGGTGGCAAATGGTAAAACCAATGTTGGGCATTGTTGGAAGAGCTTTACTTAAGACGAACTGTCAAGGGGTTCCCATAATAGCCCAACCGTGTAAGGAACGCAAAATCCGGGAACATAACACCGATATGA
>NW_025244469.1:0-2763 GCF_018294505.1 Triticum aestivum
AGTTGGCGTGCACGAGCTCTAGTAATTGGTCCAGTATGTATAGCAGCAGGGGCTGTGGGTGTAACAATTGTATTGATGTCCTCATCACTTGGCTCTTGTCATCTTTCCAGCTTCGCAGGCGCCACACAAATGATCCTTCTTGAACTTGACGCCTTCGATGCCCAGAACATGCTTCTTCTTCGCGAGAGTGTGCAAGTTCCTCATGCCAGCATGCCCTAGCCTTCGTTGCCAAAGCCAGCATTCTGAAGCTTTTGCAAGAAGACATACGGCCATCTGTGGACCTGCTAAGAAATCTACCATATACAGATCATATTTTCGATATCCTTCAAAGACTAGAGACTTGTCAGATTCCATCAGTACAAGGTAGCAATATTTTCTGAATAGCACAATCATGTTTAAGTCACAAAGCATTGAGACAGACATTAAGTTGAAACAAAGGGATTCAACAAGCATCACTTTGTCCATGTGCTGATCCCTTGAGATTGCAACTCTACCTAGGCCCAATACCTTGCTTTTACCAGTGTCAGCAAATGTGATGTGGTTCTTGTCTGATGGACGCAGCGTTGAATCCATCAGAAGATTTCGATCGCCAGTCATATGATTAGTGCATCCATTGTCCATAATCCATTCTGAAGCACGAGGTGTCGAGGCCTATAGAGCAGTTTGGGGGATAGGCTTCACCAAGAGAGTTGTGAAGCATAAATATTTAACGCACAAGAGGATTATCAAAGCTTAGATCAAGGTTAGGACTGATAGTATGACTGGCAAGTGATTCAGATACGAAATACATAGTAAGACTATTTGGGCATTTTATCTTGCGTCCCATAATGTGTTTTAGGTCTCCAGCAATAGCATCGGACGCCTTTGATTTCCGGCTGGAGACCTTCCCTGCAAAAGAAAGTTAATTCTTCTTAACCACCCACATCTTCAGGGGTGGCTTAGAAGCAATGAGTCTAAGTGCAGCATCTGAGAATTTTGGCTTTGGAGCCCTAGCAAATAGCCTTGCAGGAGAAGAACGATACTCATATGAATAAGCAGAAAAGTTCTTAGTTCTATGAACATAGCGGTTTGAAGACACACGCTCATATTCATAAGTCTGAGTATGGTTTCTGATGTAGGGCAAAACCCTAGGTGGAAGATCTTTCACGTTTGGAGGGATCCCACAGGAGAAACACGAAGAACACGCGGAAGCACAAAGGGGAAATCACGGGGAGGACGAGAGAGAATCACGAAACCGACAGAGAATCAATCACACGAGTGCTAGATCACCGAACACAAAGAGATACATATGATCCACAATCAACAAAGGTAAGGATACAAAGAACAGTTCATTTCCTAACGGAGGTCTTGATGGTCTTCCCTCGAGAGGGGTCTTGAATCCGCTTGGGGGATCTTCTACGAAGAGGTCCTGATCTCCGAGGAGAAGTATCCAAGTGGATGAGCAAAGGCTCTCACACAAACATGAGCTAATCCAATGCTGCCCTAGCTAGGAGGAGGAGGGGTCCTATTTATAGTCTTAGTGCAAAAGGGGGCAAAGTGGAGGGGTACATGGGCTTTGGCCCAAAACTATGCGCAGACAGGTACCGGACGTCCGCTGGGGGCCGGACGTCCGGTCGTTCATGAGGGACCGGTCGTCCGGTGTCGCCGGACGTCCGCTGGAAGCTCTCTGGAACGGGTGCACCGGACGTCCGGAAGTTTCCTACTTCCGCTAATTTCCATTCTGTTGACAGATGCCGGTCGTCCGGTGGTTTCGGTCGTCCGCTCACTGGAGTGTGGCCGGTCGTCCGGTTTGGGCCGGACGTCCGCTCGCTGCGCTTGGCGATTGGGGCTTCATGCGCCGGACGTCCGGTCCCGACCGGTCGTCCGGTGGCTGGAGCTTTCTCCGGTTGATCTTCTTCTTGACCTTCGCGGTTGGTAGCTTTGTCTCCTTGTCCAATGGATGTAGATGCACCATGGCTTTCCTCCAGGTACCTGATCACACACAAAGTGTCCATATGAGGTAGTAGCCAAGTCTCGTGAGTAGAGAGAGGAAGTTCGGAAAGGAGCGAGTTCACCTTATCTTCGATAGCCTTGGCTCTAGCTCTTGTCATGGGTCCAAGTGGTGATAGAGGCGAGGGTCCCGATCTTTCGATGAGATGATAACTATCGATTTGGTGGAGACGACTTTGACGATCCGACTACGAACGTGCACGACGTTGCGCCTTAGCAATTGCTAAACCAATCTCCTGAGGTTACTGACGATGCTGGAAGCATAGTCAGCCTGACCACGAAGGTCTATTCCTGCAAGCAATCGAAGAACGAGCAAGAATATGATAAAGCAATCTGAATATTGCAAATATATATGAATTATTGATAATGGTGGGGATCCGGAAGCGGTCTTGGTCTGGTCGTTGGACACAAACGAAGTACACGAAGTTGCAATGGCTAACTTTTAACTAAACAAATCCCCCGGAAAAAGCTACTAGACGGATCTACTTATATAGGAGCAAGGGGTGGCGGCCAAGGAGGTGGGAGGACGTCCCAAGGCAGCCTAAAACTAACCCTAGGTCGTACAAGGCTCATGGGCCCAAGTGGAGGTGATGCAACACCTTTGGGCTTGTAGTTTGACTCGGATTCTGCTGCAACGTCAGATTGTTTCGTCGGTAACTCAACGCTCCGGACGAATTTGAAGGTGAATCCAATTGGGTTGGAAAGAGCACGAAATCTAGTTTCCAACAAAAAAAGAATCACCCAATTTGTAGTCCGTATGAAAAAGTTGTTGGC
>NW_025244470.1:0-2763 GCF_018294505.1 Triticum aestivum
GATGAATATTTTTAAAATATATGATGAATATATTTTCAAGTACACGATGAACATCCCGCTGCTGAGGGACGGTGGAGATGCATGGCGGCCGGATCTGGTCATCCTAGGTTGGATCCGGCATGGCTTCACCTAAGCGGGAGCCGTGCAAGATGAGCTACTGCATGCAGCATCCGCAACGGTTCCTTGGTTGAGCTGCGAGCAGCGTGGTTGGGGGTCAAATGGTGGACGGTGCGGCATGGGAGTGTGTGTGCTGGGAGGCGCATACACGCAACGGGCTGGGCGCTCTCCTATGGCTCTTTTTTTCGTGAGGTTTTTTTTTGCGAGGACGCTCTCCTGTTGCTCTGCTGGCCGGGTGGCGCGGCTGGGTGCGTGGGTCTGGTGAGGCGGCTCTAGTCCCCTAGGTAGAGTTGGCGTGGGCGAGCAGAGCAGCCTCGAGTGTCGACTGCGGTTGCTCGGGTGATGAAGCTGGTGGCTCGCCTGGTGTGGGGCCTCGGGGTCAGTGTGTGGGGTTTTCATGTGTACGTCAGAGCGGGGACTCCAGAGATGGTTGTCGGGTGTCAGCTTCGGTTTCCCGGGCGGCAGAGTAGGTGGCTCGCCTGGTGCGCGGCCTCGGGTCGGCTTGAATGCCGGAGCAGCCGCTTTAGTTTTTGTTTTAGGGTGTCGGCTAAGGGTTGCTAGAGTGACGAAGTCAACGGTTCGCCTGGTGTGTGGCCTCGGGGTCGGCGTGTGTTTATGGTGCCATGTTGTTGGCTTGTTGTGACGGTTTTCACCCGGGTTTCCGTTAATTAATCAGACAACTCTCTTCTACTTTTTAACGAATCGAGCCCTAAGAAACCTCGTTTAAAAAAATAAAATATTTGATGAATTTTCCAATACACGACTAATATTATGAACATGTGTATAAGGACCTTTTTTTCTATTATACATGAATATTCTTGTAGAAAAAGTGTTCCCATACCGTGGAAGTACATAGCTACACTCTCCTGAGGCTATGACTTGGCCGCGGCCACATGACAGAGCTGGACGTGAAGTTCTCTAGCAACCTGATGACGTTACAACGCTTGATGGGCCAATAAATGCATTACAGCAGCGTACTATGTCCCACGAGCGTTTGGCGTGTCAGATCTTGGTGGCGTGTACGGTGTAGGATACCATGATCAGGTGAGGACATGCACTCCTTCGAATTTTTGGTTAATACCACTATTATAACGTAAGTCTAATAAGCAAGTTGACGACGTTGTGCACAAATCTGTGTAGAGACCACAAGGGCGAGGACACATTGTTGTCGGTACACGGTGGCGTTTATGATTGGTGTGCGATGGTATACAGTGACGTTTATGATTGGTGAGCGATGGTGTTTAACAATTACCGCGGGATGTTAGGGACAAAGCCTAAGATCGAGAAGAAGCAAACATTGATTTTCAAGAAATAAAGGGATTGGTTAACTTGGCATGTGGAGTTAATGGGCAACAATGGAAATTGTGATAAAATCTTAAGTTTAGGGTACATGGAGGCAACTGAGATACATTGCATGTAGTGACCTCTACAAGTGAATCCCTCACAATCGCTTCAACGTGGGCCACCCCAGTAGCACTGGCTACACACACTTTCCTTAGCGGGTTTTATTGGGTATTGCTAGCAGTATTTTCTGTTTTTTTTAAGGATGACGGTTTCATGAGGCTTCTAGAATCTTTCACACAGTTTGAAAATATTCCTGAAGGATTTTTATATTTTTTCTTCTATTTTCACTGCTTATTCAGTTTATTTTAGTTTTCTTTTCTTTTTCCATTTTTCTTTTTGTTCATAATTTTTTACAATTCATGTTTTCAAGTCTACAAATATTGCTCAAATTTGCAAATATTTTTAAATTCACAAATATTTTTAAATTCACAAATATTTTTAAATTCGGAAACACTTTCTGAATTCATGAGTATTTCAGAATTTGTAAAAAAAATCTCACATACAATTTTTTGAATTCTTGAACATTTTTATATAATCATATTTTTGGAAATTTACGAATAATTTTTCAATCAGCAATGTCACGATTCAAACTTGAATATTTTATTAACCCAATTTTTCTAGAAAAAATGCGAAAATTATTGAATTCTTTAACCATTTTTTGGATTGACAAATCTTTTTTCAATTCCTAACCAACATTTTCAAATTTAAGAACATTTATATATTTGACAATATTGTTTATTTTATGTATATGGTTTTCAAATTCATGAATATTTTATGTATTCATAAATAAAATAAAATAATAATATTTTCTAATTTTTGATGTTTTATATTTCGTGTACATTTTTCTGACTTCATAATGTTTTTCTCATAACTCATGTAGATTTTTTGAATTGAGAACATATTTTATATTTGCGAACATTTTTCAAATTCATGAGAATTTTCTAAAACTCACATATTTTTCGATACACGATTATTTTTATCATTCACAATAATTTTCACGAATTCATGAGCCTTTTTGTGAAATCCATGAACTGTCTAAAATTCTCAATTGCTTACTTAATGTTGAAAATGTTTATTTAAAACTAAACAGAATGAATAGAAAATTAATTAAATAATAAATATACACAAACCATGGAAAAACTGGACAAAATCAACTCTAGACCGGTAGAGGAACCACGTCGGAAAAATTGGGCGAAGAGCGGCGGTAGCTACCGAGCTGGCCAACAGTCACGCTGCAGGTGACTGCTCTGTACCTCTCGCATTGGGCGATACACTGGTTGGTGATGATACATTCGTCAAGCT
>NW_025244471.1:0-2762 GCF_018294505.1 Triticum aestivum
GAGATGTTCTTTTGTTGGTGCAGAAGATGGCACTCTTTCAGTTTCAGTGACAAACTCATGCTCCTAACCCGAACCTTTCGTGTGAACTTAATGAAATTTTACAGTTAAAAACTCAATGCATCACCAGAGTCAAAAGAAAAAGGAAGTCAAAATTTGGTGTGTTAAATGGGAGCTAAAAGGTAGCAGGGAAGCATGGCACATACACTTCTGATTTAAAAATCGAAATACAACAGGCATTTTTGCTTTTCAGCATGGTGCACCCGCCGAGAATCTGCGGTGCATGCTTTCAGAAAATCAAGAGATATCTTTTGGCGTTATAGTTATATCATGAGACACAAAGCCATCACGGTCGTAAAGTGTATATCCCCCTTCTTTACAGATTTCTGTCCATTGACCGCCTCAAAAAGTTAGATGCAAATTCATCTGTATTGCATGGACCTCTGATGTAGGCCAACAACATGAAGAATTAACAGATTAAGCCTTAATGCTTTCAAAATTCCAACATTCGGAGATGTTCTTTTGTTGGTGCAGAAGATGGCACTCTTTCAGTTTCAGTGACAAACTCATGCTCCTAACCCGAACCTTTCGTGTGAACTTAATGAAATTTTACAGTTAAAAACTCAATGCATCACCAGAGTCAAAAGAAAAAGGAAGTCAAAGTTTGGTGTGTTAAATGGGAGCTAAAAGGTAGCAAGGAAGCATGGCACATACACTTCTTATTTAAAAATCGAAATACAACAGGCATTTTTGGTTTTCAGCATGGTGCACCCACCGAGCATCTGCGGTGCATGCTTTCAGAAAATCAAGAGATATCTTTTGGCGTTATAGTTATATCATGAGACACAAAGCCACCACGCTCGTAAACTGTATATCCCCCTTCTTTACCGATTTCTGTCCATTGACCGCCTCAAAAAGTTAGATACAAATTCATCTGTATTACATGGACCTCTGTTGTAGGCCAACAACATGAAGAATTAACAGATTATGCCTCAATGCTTTCAAAATTCCAACATTCGGAGATGTTCTTTTGTTGGTGCAGAAGATGGCACTCTTTCAGTTTCAGAGACAAACTCATGCTCCTAACCCGAACCTTTCGTGTGAACTTAATGAAATTTTACAGTTAAAAACTCAATGCATCACCAGATTCAAAAGAAAAAGGAAGTCAAAGTTTGGTGTGTTAAATGGGAGCTAGAAGGTAGCAGGGAAGCATGGCACATACACTTCTGATTTAAAAATCGGAATACAACACGCATTTTTGGTTTTCAGCATGGTGCACCCACCGAGCATCTGCGTTGCATGCTTTCAGAAAATCAAGAGATATCTTTTGGCGTTATAGTTATATCATGAGACACAAAGCCATCACGCTCGTAAAGTGTATATCCCCCTTCTTTACAGATTTCTGTCCATTGACCGCCTCAAAAAGTTAGATGCAAATTCATCTGTATTGCATGGACCTCTGATGTAGGCCAACAACATGAAGAATTAACAGATTATGCCGCAATGCTTTCAAAATTCCAACATTCAGAGATGTTCTTTTGTTGGTGCAGAAGATGGCACTCTTTCAGTTTCAGTGACAAACTCATGCTCCTAACCCGAACCTTTCGTGTGAACTTAATGAAATTTTACAGTTAAAAACTCAATGCATCACCAGAGTCAAAAGAAAAAGGAAGTCAAAATTTGGTGTGTTAAATGGGAGCTAAAAGGTAGCAGGGAAGCATGGCACATACACTTCTGATTTAAAAATCGAAATACAACAGGCATTTTTGCTTTTCAGCATGGTGCACCCGCCGAGAATCTGCGGTGCATGCTTTCAGAAAATCAAGAGATATCTTTTGGCGTTATAGTTATATCATGAGACACAAAGCCATCACGGTCGTAAAGTGTATATCCCCCTTCTTTACAGATTTCTGTCCATTGACCGCCTCAAAAAGTTAGATGCAAATTCATCTGTATTGCATGGACCTCTGATGTAGGCCAACAACATGAAGAATTAACAGATTAAGCCTTAATGCTTTCAAAATTCCAACATTCGGAGATGTTCTTTTGTTGGTGCAGAAGATGGCACTCTTTCAGTTTCAGTGACAAACTCATGCTCCTAACCCGAACCTTTCGTGTGAACTTAATGAAATTTTACAGTTAAAAACTCAATGCATCACCAGAGTCAAAAGAAAAAGGAAGTCAAAGTTTGGTGTGTTAAATGGGAGCTAAAAGGTAGCAAGGAAGCATGGCACATACACTTCTTATTTAAAAATCGAAATACAACAGGCATTTTTGGTTTTCAGCATGGTGCACCCACCGAGCATCTGCGGTGCATGCTTTCAGAAAATCAAGAGATATCTTTTGGCGTTATAGTTATATCATGAGACACAAAGCCACCACGCTCGTAAACTGTATATCCCCCTTCTTTACCGATTTCTGTCCATTGACCGCCTCAAAAAGTTAGATACAAATTCATCTGTATTACATGGACCTCTGTTGTAGGCCAACAACATGAAGAATTAACAGATTATGCCTCAATGCTTTCAAAATTCCAACATTCGGAGATGTTCTTTTGTTGGTGCAGAAGATGGCACTCTTTCAGTTTCAGAGACAAACTCATGCTCCTAACCCGAACCTTTCGTGTGAACTTAATGAAATTTTACAGTTAAAAACTCAATGCATCACCAGATTCAAAAGAAAAAGGAAGTCAAAGTTTGGTGTGTTAAATGGGAGCTAGAAGGTAGCAGGGAAGCATGGCACATACACTTCTGATTTAAAAATCG
>NW_025244472.1:0-2762 GCF_018294505.1 Triticum aestivum
GTGGCATAGTTTGTTCAAATGATCTCATATTGTGCACAAGGGTGCATCTTGGAATTCCAAACAACGTTGCCTAAGGAAGTTTTCATTTTGTTTGCACGGAAAATTCATTTTCCATTTTTCGAGTGCCCGAAATGAGGTTTTTTTGTGAAGGAACTACCAAATAATTGTTGCAAAAATGGAACAAATCAATTTTATAAAATACTAGGCCATGTTTAATTCACAATTGATAAAATGGTTGGGTGTCAAAAGTTTTGATCCACCTCTGGTGAAAAAGACAAATTGCCGCTGATTCAGCTGGAACCGGGTCAAATTTGAACTGCAGCTGCCTCATAGTTTGCTATTTATTTTTTCCAAAAATCATTTATAGGTACATAAGTATCTATTTTATCATAGAAACACTAAAATTTTACCAAGATTCAACCACTAGATAGGAACGGTCAAGCCCGCCGTTTTGACCGCATTTTGAAATGGGCATAAAAAATTAAGAAAAAAATTGGAAAACCTTCGCATTGTGTCATTATATGTGACCAAGTTTCCAGGAAAAATAATAAACTTGTAATACGGTAATTATTTTAAAAAAGTGTTCTCAGAAATGACCTATCATGCGTGAAGATTCATGGCTTTCAAGCCAAATGATCAATCTTATGGCCACATTCATGGCATAGTTTGTTCAAATGATCTCATATTGTGCATAAGGGTGCATCTTGGAATTCCAAACAATGTTGCCTAAGGAAGTTTTCATTATCTTTGCACGGAAAATTCATTTTCCATTTTTCGAGTGCTCGAAATGAGGTTTTTTTGAAGGAACTACCAAATAATTGTTGCAAAAATGGAAAAAATCAATTTTATAAAATACTAGGCCATGTTTAATGCACAATTGACCAAATGGTTGGGTGTAAAACGTTTTGATCCACCTCTGGTGAAAAAGACAAATTGCTGCCGATTCAGGTGGAAACGGGTCAAATTTGAACTGCAGCTGCCTCATAGTTTGCTATTTATTTTTTCAAAAAATCATTTATAGGTACGTAAGTATCTATTTTATCATAGAAAGACCAAAAGTTTTCCAAGATTCAACGTCTAGCTAGGAACGGTCAAGCCTGCCGTTTTGACCGCATTTTGAAACGGGCATAAAAAATTCAAAAAAATTCAAAAAGTTAGAAAACCTCCGCATTGTGTCATTATATGTGACCAAGTTTCCAGGAAAAATAATAAACTTGTAATACGGTAATTATTTTAAAAAAGTGTTCCCAGAAATGAGCTATCATGTGTGAAGATTCATGGCTTTCAAGCCAAATGAACAATCTTATGGCCACATTCATGGCATAGTTTGTTGAAATGACCTCATATCATGCACAAGGGTGAATCTTGGAATGACAAACAATGTTGCCTAAGGAAATTTTCATTTTCTTTGGACGAAAAATTCATTTTCCATTTTTTTCGAGTGCCCAAAATGAGTTTTTTTGTGAAGGACCTACCATATATTTTTTGCAAAATTGGACCTAATCAAATTTATAAAATACTAGGCCATATATAATGCACAATTGACAAAATGGTTGGGTGTCAAAAGTTTTGATCCACCTCTGGTGAAAAAGACAAATTCCCGTCGATTCAGGTGTAAGCGGGTCAAATTTGAACTGTAGGTGCCTCATAGTTTGCTCTTTATTTTTTACAAAAATCATTTCTAGGTAAATAAGTATCTATTAATCAGAAATACATTGTTTGATGACGAGACATCGAGGTTTGGATGGTGGCCGAGGGCCCCAACTCTAGAGCGCATACGCTCGCATGCCGCGGCGTGGTCACCGCGTGACCGTGGCGTTGCCATGCGTTCTGGGAGGCCTAGGCATGTCTAGTGGGTTGGGAACTCCCCAGGTAGGTGCTAGGAAGAAAATAATAACATAAGATTCTCATGAGGGAACCGAACTATGCTCAAACATGAATTAGCAGCCAAGTGTTTGATTAGCGGTACGGGAAATGCACATGGCCAATGGGCGTGAGTTTGGCTTAGGATGATCATATACTAAGAAGAATGTCTTCACAAAGTTTTAGGGAAATCAAGAATATATAAATAACAATTCCTTCACAAAGTGCTGCACTGAACAGAATAGGAAAATGAATATTGTTGAGTTATTTTTGAACTAGGCAAGGAAGGTTTTTGACATATTTAATGAAGATATGATCCAAACAATTTATGAGAATTTTTTGGGAATTTTTGGAATAACAGAAATATAGGTTGCTTCACGACCTAGGGCAAAAATTGACACATGGACATGAAACATAGGCAAAACTGATGAGATGGCGCCTCGTCATCACAACCCACCACAATCTACAAGGCTATGACCATCTATATTGGTCGTTAACAATTAGAAATAAGGAAGCGGACCAGCCCTGTTTGCTTTGTGACCATTTCGTGTAAGGAAATTACGACCTTTCTGACCAAAATGGTCACAATGGTGTAGGGTTTGGAGCCCCCCGAACAGCTTTTGACCAATTGGTCTCAAATGGTCATAGATCTATGACCAATTCTTCCAGGGTCACTGACAAAAGGTCACTAGTTGACATATTTCTTGTAGTGTTGCCGGGCCACCCGGCAAGACCCTTGCCGGGCCACCTGGCAAGGCCCTCGCCAAACGCGCCAGCAGGGCCACTGCCAGGTCCACACCAGCCAAGATCCGGCGCAGTTCGCATGTAGCTGCCGACACAACCAGCTAGGCAGGCACCTGCGTGGCAACATGCAGCCCTTTGTGGAGGCTCCACCACCG
>NW_025244473.1:0-1334 GCF_018294505.1 Triticum aestivum
AAGTCCATCTCGACATGGTCCCATTTCCATTCAGGAATAGATATAGGTTGCAGAGTTCCAGCAGGCCTTTGATGTTCTGCTTTGATACGACGGCAAACGTCACATTCAGCAACATAACGAGCAATGTCTTGCTTCATATTAGACCACCAGAATCTCTGGCGGATGTCTTGGTACATCTTTGTACTACCAGGATGAATAGACAAAGGCGTATCATGAGCTTCTTTCATAACTTTTGGAGTCAGATTTAGGTTTTCCCTCTTACTCGGTACCACTAGGCGACCTTTGAAGAATAGGGTGCCTGCGTCATCCACAGTGAAGAATGAGGGCTTTCCTTCTGCGAGATAACGTTTAATCCTCTCGACTTCATCGTCACATTTCTGTATCCATTTGATGGTGTCCACAAGATCTGGTTTCGCAACCAGGGTATTGAGAGAACCCCTGGAAACAACATGGAGGTTCATCTTGCGTAACTCCGGGGGAGGGGGAGCGAGTGCACCCGGAGGAACAATATGGAGGTTCAGCTTTCTGAATTCTTCAATGAGTGAGGGCTGAACTTTGTGAACCTGGAGGTGGTTGCAGTAAGACTTGCGGCTCAAGGCATCAGCCATTACATTAGCCTTGCCTGGTGTATAGGAAATACCCAAATCAAAGTCTGCAACAGTCTCCATCCATCTCTGCTGACGGAGGTTCAGGTCTGGCTGAGTAAACAGATACTTCAGACTTTGGTGGTCAGTGAAGATCTCGCAGCGATTACCGAGTAGGTAATGTCGCCACTGTTTTAGCGCATGGATGACAGCAGCAAGTTCGAGGTCGTGAACTGGGTAGTTCTCTTCGTGAGGGCGCAATTGCCGAGAGGCATAAGCAACCACTTTGCGGACACAGCCTAGTCCTTGACGGGAAGCGTCGCAGTAAATGACGAAGTCCTTCTTAGTATCAGGAGGAGCTAGTACTGGGGCAGAAGTTAACTTGTCCTTGAGTGCCTGGAAACTTTCCTGACATTTATCTGTCCATTGGAACTTGACGCCCTTATGCAATAGGTTAGTCAGAGGCCTGGCAATCTTGGAGAAGTTCTCGACGAATCGACGGCAGTAGCTGGCGAGACCGAGAAAACTTCTGACTTGCTTAACGTTCTTCGGAGGAGTCCAATCGAGAATAGCCTGAACTCGTTCAGGGTTGACGGCAATACCATCCTTAGAGATGACATGCCCAAGATAGGTTACTTCGGGAAGCCAGAATTCACATTTGGAGAACTTGGCATAAAGTTGATGCTCTCGTAGCTTTTCCAGCACGAGGCGAAGATGTTCAGCATGTTCCTCTTCGTTCTTGGAAAATAC
>NW_025244473.1:1344-2762 GCF_018294505.1 Triticum aestivum
GTCGTTGCAAATCATGGAGGTTCGACATTGGCCCGCAGGGGTGTGCACTAACAGTGAAGCATTCATGTCCTCACATTTAATGTCGTGCAAGCATGCAAAATCTTCTGACATGAATGAATGCGATGCACCTGTATCGAATAAAACAGATGCTGGTACTGAATTTACGAGGAGTGTACCCATCACGGTAGCAGGCTGGTCTTGAGCTTCATTCAGATCAATGTGGTTGGCATGAACACGGCCATAAGACTTGGCATTGTTGTTGCGGGCCTGGTTGTTCCCACGGCCAGTTGCTGGAAGGGCCAGTTGATTCTGTTTCTGGTTGCATTCCCTAGCACGGTGCCCTGGTTGTCCGCACCTGAAGCACAACCCATTCTCGGGGGTAGGAACAGGAGCTTGGGGTGGTGGAGCTGGAAGCCTCGGCTGCCTAGTTGGAGCAGCCGGCAGACGAGGTGCAGCATAAGACTGCCTTGGGGCAGGTGCAGTTGGACGGTACATGCTGTTCGGGATCCATATCTTATGCTTCTGCGAGGGCGGGCCCGAAGATGAGCCCGTGTCACGGTTGCGCCTTTGAGAGCTCTGGTGTTCTTGCAGACCAGTCTCGACATTGATGGCCTTGTTCACCAAGGTGGCGAAATCGGCAAAGTCATGCACTAGAAGTGTGAGCTTGATGTCAGCTTGAAGGCCTTCACGGAACTTCTCCTGTCTGCGAGCATCAGTTGCAATGTCTTCTTCAGCATAGCGGGATAAGTCCAGAAACTCCCGCTGATAAGCTTTAACAGTCTTGTTGCCTTGGGTGAGGTTGCGAAACTCACGCTTCTTCCTGTCCATGATTCCCTGAGGAATGAAGCAGGCACGGAAGACAGCCTGAAAGTCTGGCCAGGAGATGATTGTCCCAACTGGCAGAGTACGCCTATGGCTGTCCCACCATTGAGCTGCGGGTCCCTTCAGGAAGAAGGAAGCAAAAGTGACATAGCTGGCAGGGGCTACATCAGCAGACTCCATCTCATAGGTGATGTCACGGAGCCAGTCATCAGCATCCAGCGGCTGGGTTGAGCTGCGGTACACACTTGGGTTGAGGCGTATGAAATCCTGCAGAGTTGTTGTGTTTGGATGCTGGTTCATATTGGGGCGAGGAAACTGAGCCATCATGTTTTCCATGAACTGGCGATTCATCTCAAGCTGTTGGATCATACCAGCCATGTACTCAGGCGGTGGTGGGAAGTTGCCACCACGACCACGACCAGCTGGTCTAACCATCCTGCTAATATATAACAGGGGTAGTTCAGTAATGAGAAATTTGCATAGACAAGAGTCATTCATGATGAAACATGCATAATGAAAGGAGCACGACAGATACCACATAGATAGTCGGCATAACTTACAAAAGGGGTCGGACATAGAGTTCAGTACACAGAGTT
>NW_025244474.1:0-2762 GCF_018294505.1 Triticum aestivum
GCCAAGGTGATGTGGTATGCTCCTATAATACCACGGTTGAAACGTCTGTTCAGGAACAAAGAGCATGCCAAGTTATTGCGATGGCACAAAGAGGACCGTAAGTCGGACGGGGAGTTGAGACACACCGCAGATGGAACGCAATGGAGAAAGATCGACAGAGAGTTCAAAGATTTTGCAGCTGACGCAAGGAACATAAGATTTGGTCTAAGTACAGATGGCATGAATCCTTTTGGCGAGCAGAGCTCCAGCCATAGCACCTGGCCCGTGACTCTATGCATCTACAACCTTCCTCCTTGGTTGTGCATGAAGCGGAAGTTCATTATGATGCCAGTGCTCATCCAAGGTCCGAAGCAACCCGGCAACGACATCGATGTGTACCTAAGGCCATTAGTTGATGAACTTTTACAGCTCTGGGGCAGACCTGGTGTCCGTGTGTGGGATGAGCACAAAAAAGAGGAATTTAACCTACGAGCGTTGCTTTTCGTAACCATCAACGATTGGCCTGCTCTTAGTAACCTTTCGGGACTGTCAAATAAGGGATACAATGCATGCACGCACTGCTTACATGAGACTGAAAGTGTACATTTGCCAAATTGTAAGAAGAACGTGTACCTTGGGCATCGTCGATTTCTTCCGAAAATTCATCCAGCAAGAAAGAAAGGCAAGCATTACAACGGCAAGGCAGATCACCGGCCGAAGCCTGCGGAACGCACTGGTGCTGAGGTATTTGGTATGGTCAAGGATTTGAAAGTCATCTTTGGAAAGGGTCCTAGCGGACAATCAGTTCCGAAGGGAGCTGACGGGCACGCAGCCATGTGGAAGAAGAAATCTATATTCTGGGAGCTAGAATATTGGAAAGTCCAAGAAGTCCGCTCTGCAATCGACGTGATGCACGTTACGAAGAATATTTGCGTGAACCTCCTAAGCTTCTTGGGCGTGTATGGGAAGACAAATGATACAAAGTAAGCACAGCAGGACCAGCAACGTTTGAAAGACCCTGATGACCGGCATCCGGAATGGTTTCAAGGTCGTGCCAGCTACGCTCTGACCAAAGAAGAGAAGGTCATCTTTTTTGAATGCCTGAGCAGTATGAAGGTCCCGTCTGGATTCTCGTCCAATATAAAGGGAATAATAAACATGGCGGAGAAAAAGTTCCAAAACCTAAAGTCTCACGACTGCCACGCGATTATGACGCAATTGCTTCCGATTGCTTTGAGGGGGCTCCTGCCGGAAAATGTTCGAGTAGCCATTGTGAAGCTATGTGCATTCCTCAATGCAATCTCTCAGAAGGTAATCAATCTAGAAGATCTACCACGGTTACAGAACGATGTGATCCAATGTCTTGTCAGTTTCGAGTTGGTGTTCCCGCCATCCTTCTTCAATATTATGACGCACCTCTTGGTTCACCTAGTCGAAGAGATTTTCATTCTCGGTCCTATATTTCTACACAATATGTTCCCCTTCGAGAGGTTCATGGGAGTATTAAAGAAATATGTTCGTAACCGTGCTAGGCCAGAAGGAAGCATCGCCAAGGGCTATGGAAATGAGGAGGTAATTGAGTTTTGTGTTGACTTTGTTCCTGACCTTAAGCCGATTGGTCTTCCTCGATCGCGGCACGAGGGGAGACTAAGTGGAAAATGCACGATCGGAAGGAAATCAACGACATGTATGGACGGCCATTCTCTGACTGAAGCACACCACACTGTACTGACCAATTCCAGCTTGGTGGCTCCGTAATTTGAGAAACACAAGAATATTTTACGCTCGGACAACCCGGGGAAGCCTGAATCCTGGATTAGGAAGGCCCACATGGAGACTTTCGGCAGTTGGTTGAGAAAACATTTAATGAATGACAATGATGTTGTAGATCAACTGTACATGTTGGCAAAGACACCATCTTCGACTATAACGACTTTCCAAGGGTACGAGATAAATGGGAATACATTTTACACGATCGCCCAAGATAAAAAGAGCACCAACCAAAACAGTGGTGTCCGCTTTGATGCAGCAACCGAGAATGGGCAAAAGGTCACATATTATGGTTACATAGAGGAGATATGGGAACTTGACTATGGACCCTCCTTTAAGGTCCCTTTGTTCCGGTGCAAATGGTTCAAGCTAACAGGAGGTGGGGTAAAGGTGGACCAGCAATACGGAATGACAATGGTGGATTTCAACAATCTTGGTTACCTTGACGAACCATTCATCCTAGCGAAAGATGTCGCTCAGGGTTTCTATGTGAAGGACATGAGTAGCAAACCGAGGAAACGGAAAGATAAGAAAACAATCAGTACATCATGCGATGATCCAAAGCGCCACATTGTTCTTTCAGGGAAAAGAAACATCGTGGGAGTGGAGGACAAGACAGACATGTCAGAAGATTATAATATGTTTGCTGAAATTCCGCCCTTCAAAGTGAACACCGACCCAAGCATTAAGTTAAATGATGAGGACGCTCCATGGATACGGCACAATCGTAAGCAAGCAGGGACACAAGGGAAGAAATGATGTGTAATAATTTATTGTACCAAACTTTGTTGAATGGATCATGTGAATTACATTACCCGTGATGTGTTTGGTGTCCATTTTCGAATGATTCGAGATACCACTGATGATACATGAAATTTGGAGTGATTTAGTCATACTCCTGCCTAGGCGTATAAAATTTTGAATTGAATTAGTTTTATTTTTCTGAATTTTTTGATATATTATTTGTATTTTTAACATTTTGAATTGAATTAGTTTTATTTTTCTTAATTTTT
>NW_025244475.1:0-2762 GCF_018294505.1 Triticum aestivum
AAGACCAACCTCAAGGATGGCGAGCGTGAGGCTAGTACCACCACGTTGTCCAAGGCCGACAAGCTCCAAGACTACGCTCCCAAGTTCGACTCCACCGCCATCCCTCTTTGTGGCATTGATGACACCGAGTCTACTTCGACTCTTTTTCAAGACGGTGCGGCGATGAGTACAACTATGGAGACCCTCAAGGAGCAAGCTTTGAAGGCGAGCGACACGGTGGCGAGCAAGGATGATGCTTCCATCTTTGGAGGCAAGAGTGATGATGTGCCATCTTCGGCCTTCATCCACGGCGAAGACGGCGAGAAGGTTGAGCATGGGACTATCCCTTCAACCAAGGCGGCGATAGGCGTTGAGCATGGAGACATTGGCACCAACATCTCTCCGACACCCACACATGAGAGCATGCCACACACCCTATGTGAGGTTGAGAGCCATTTGAGTGACTCCACCAACCATACGAGTGAGAGCATCCAAGAGGGAGTGAGTGAGCCACAACACTTAGTGAGTGAGGTAGTTGAGAGGGCACGTGAGGCCACTATGATTTCTCACGACTTAACCTCTACTCCGACTGTGTTTTCCTCTTTGATGCTAGTTCTCCTACATGACGACATGCCTATCCTCGACGAGTCCACACCTCCAATGGAGATGACGATGGCCATGGTGGATGATGATGCACACCCCGCATGGTTCCATCAAGATGAAGATAACAACGAGTGGATCTTCGACACCTCACCTACAACACATGGGCGACACTTCAAAGGTAACATAGGTGATGGTGCTTCTCTTGTCCCACTAGTGGACTCGCTTGACATTGATTGCTCACATGATGATCACCTTATGGATTCACCATACTATGTCTTCTACATGCTTAGATATGCCACCTATTTATGATGAATATGATGATGAGCATGTTGATTTGCCTAGTTGTGATACCATGCTTCATAGGATATCTTGTGAAAATTCTAGAGGTCACGTCCTGTTTGACAATCCATTAAACTTGTCATATGCTATGGGTGAGATTTCCCATAATTGTTTGCATCATATGCATACCATTCATGACAATGCTCTAGATATCACTAGTGATGATTTCCACAATTTGAGTCTCCATTATTCTATACATAATAACAAACCTCTCATGATGGATGACATGTTTCTATATCACGCATCTCATTTATTTGAGCATTGGCTATTTTGTGCAAACCAACACACGCACGTGCGCATCATAAGGGATGATGTGTACATATACCACGCACACACAATTTTCCCTTTGTCTTTGTTGTGTGTAGGTACTCACGTATACTCGTCAACGTCTCAATCCCACAAGTTGACGAGACGAGCTCTTGAGAGCAACGATGATTTGGGATTCCGTGGATTATCCTTACCAACGTTCCATTCACTCAAGGACTACGCGCTTCTCTTTTACTTGGCTCTCACACGGCTATGGGCTATCTACCACTTGTCACCTTATGCCCATACTTTCATGTTCAATTTGCATGTTATGCCTCTTTACATGACTTTGCCATGCAATTGTGACCCTTGCTTGCATTTACCCATGATGCACCATTATGATATTCCTATGTGTATTTGCATGCTTGGTGGAGAGTGTTGTTGCTTTTGCCATGTTTATCATGTGCCTCATGCTATTGTTGATTCTTGTGTTGGGAGAGTCATGATGTTACATTGCTATTTACATAGGACTTCTTGCCAACACCATGAGCCTAGTTTCCTCATATCTTGTTTTCATGATTGTGATATGTCATGTGCATTATATATGCCCACTATTTGCACCCATGACATGCTTGCCATGATTCCTCCTAGTATGTTGCATCTTCGCACTACTAGCTTGCTTGACTTGATTGCTATGATTTCTTGCTTGGTTGCATCACCCATGTTCCACTATTACTCGCTTTCTTGGGTTGATGACATATATGCTCATGCCTCTCACATGATATATATTGCTCATTGTCACTTGCCTCCATTAGTTGCCTCTCTCATATCCACTTGTATTGAGTGCAACCATATTATGCTTCTTGATCTTGGAGACTTTGACAGTTTACTTGTGATGCATGCTTGTTTGTTTGAACCTATTGTACTTGGTTGTTATTGCATCATATGCTTACATACCATGCCAAATTCCCTTGTTCTTTCTTATGATGAGCATGATACATACACTTGTTCGGTATCTTACCACACGAATGATAGGTTTTGCATTTACGCTAACCTCATTTGTTTTTCCGAGTGTTTGTCATGTTCTATCGTTTTGAAGGATTCACAAGGCAGTACCATGGTAAGACAACTTGGTCATGTGAAGGCATACACGATGCGCGACTCCAACATTTTCGACATCCTCATAAAGGTGAACTCTTTCCCTTTGAGCCATCCTCAAATACGCACATTGGACGGGTCACTCTTTCATTGTTGTTCCCTTCTTGTTGTCTACATGATACATCTCGCAAATGGAGGAGCGACATTGGAGATGGACCCTATGGACCTTCAAGTTGAGGAGCGCTCGCACTTATTGGATGCACCTTTGGAACCCCACACATGCGACGACATCGAGCTTTGGTACATCAACACTCCTTTGACTTTTTATACCACAACCTCCATATTGGTTGATTATGCTTCCACATGGCATGCTCGATGGACATCTCATACTCACCGCAAGTTTGCACCCTATGCATGGATTGACACACATTACGATTGTCTTGTTGCATCTCATATTCCCATGATATTTGAGCTCGTGCATTTCCTTAGCAAATTTG
>NW_025244476.1:0-2762 GCF_018294505.1 Triticum aestivum
GTAGGTTACAGTTGAACTCTGAGTAGTATTTTGTTTACATAGGATATGGACTAGTGTCCTAGTAGGACACTTGTATCCTAGGCCTCTCATATATAGCAGGGGTAGACACACGATCTAACCTATGCCAACATAATGGCACAGGAACGCAGCGGAAGTCTGCGGCATGTGCCGGCGTCCAGGGCGACCTGGTGCTGTATTGTCACGGTGTCACGGGCCGGGAAGGAGCGCCCGTAGTCAGGCACCGGGAATGAAGCCATACTGGTGAACCTCGTTAACAAATCTCGGTGTGGTGCCTCGTGTGATTGCTTGGTCCTTGGATAATCGACTGTGCGTCTCGGATTTATTCTAACAAGTGGTATCATGAGCAAGGTTCGAAGAGGCCGTTGAAGTTGATCTAAAGGAGGAAGAGGATCACATCGACAGACTGCAGTAAGCGATCGCGATACGGGAACGAATATCGTCGGCGAGTTGTGATTCAAAGCGGAGTTGATCGTGTTGTGATCTTTAAGCAGCAATCGTGAGCAACGAGGCCTTGGTGGATGTCTTTCGTGAGCAGACTGGATCGATCCAGATCGATCGGAAGCAGTGGCAGACGCGGAACCGTTCGGCACGAGCGTGTGTGTGACGACACAATAATACTACACCTACGAAAGGTGCTACGTAGGCCTACTTAACCTTCCATAAAATTCCCTTCTCCCTCCTGATTTTAACCGGTGTGGGCCCCAGCTGCTAATCCTGGCCCAATTAACAAATCCCACATCAGCTTTTACGTAAGATCTGAACGTAAGCTTACGTATGTCTAGCATTGCTCGTGACGACATGGACGAGGCGACTGCAGGCGCGCGGTCGTGCTGCGGCACAAGGCCCAGGAGGGGCTGACATTGCGCGACTGGGCCATATGCTGGGTCTTGCCGATGGCCCAGGCGGGGCTGCTGTTTGTTGATGCTGGTGCAGTGCGTGGTCTGGTTAGGCTGTGTTGTGCTCTAGAAAGCTGTGGAGGCACCTGACATGAGATATGTTTGGAAATAAAAAAGGGACCGAGTCCCTGGGGGAGATGCGTTCTCCTGGTGGCCGAGACGTACACATTTAACTTCAACACTCCAAAAGGAAAGCATCTGTCGTGTGTTATGCAGCACGTGGGAAGGCAATGACTTGGGCATGCAAAGCTAGCATTTGAACTTGTGCAAGAGAGCTACTCCACGTGAAGACCAGACGCTATCCTGTTGGATTTGCAACTAGTATACTTGGTGTACTTTGGGGATCACGGAAAGAGTGCTCGGTATTTTTTCACATGCAGATGTACAAAGAACCAGGGAGCCAACGGGTACCAGGTTTGAGGTGAAAACGTTCGACGGAACTAAAAACTTTGGGTTACGGTAGATAAAGGTGAAAATTTTGTTGGCGGAACAAGGATGCTTGAAGGCGTTGCAAGATGTCAAGCCAGTTAAAACGGATGATGAGAGCTTTGAGGAGTTGCAGATGGTTGCAGTCAGGACAGTTCGGCTCAGGTCAGACACATAGGGCAGTTGGCCTGGACAGTCTGACGGATTGACGCAAGTCGGTTGTTACAGAAGACGGTGGTGGGATCGGCGACAACGTAGGAGCGTGATGCTGATGGTGACCGGCTTCTGGGCGCGGAAACACATGTGCAGGCCCCGAGGGCTTGTGTGGCTTCGACAAGACTATGGCGTGGGGTTGATTCAAGACGGCATACGCATGAGTGCTTGAAGTCGACGGGGCGCGAGGGTGGACTGATCCTCTACCATGGAGTCATGTTGAAAGTGGAGCTGGATTGAGGGGCTACGGTGTAAGGATCCAGAGAATCGAAGCCTATTCAGTGGGAAAAAAGCGAGTGACATGCAGTTCGGACTGGAGCCTAGTGGTCTGATGGAAGCGTGAAACTCGTCATCGGTTGCCGATGATCGGTGGTACTCTGCAGTGGGGGTTGAGTGGTGTGGGTTTGCGATCCTTGAGACTCGACCGGGATAGCGGAGGCTTGACGCGATAATAGTGGCGAGGCGTGCGTTATGCACGGGGCATGGAGACGGGCCAGGGCTCTGGTGGTCATACATATGGTGAGACAACTGCGAAATTTGAGTCAGGATGACTACAAGCAACGGTGAAATTCCTTCATGTTTCAGACAGACGGTCAAGAAAGGAGCGGTGATGTTGAGTTCAGGTAACTCTTATGTGTGAAACCCAATATGTGAGTTGTTCACTTTCACGCAGGTCAGTGATCAGTGTGTGACGGCGTTGGACCGATACTCTGGAAGTTGGCAGCACAAACTAGAGTAACAAGTAACTTAATTTTGCTCGAGTGTTGACTTCGTCAAGAAGAGAAGGGATTACAAGTTGCAGGTGGAGTCACATAGAGTCTTGGAGTTGCAGCGGTGATCATGGGATAAACTCAAGTCCAATGTACATGGAAGTTTGACGCATTGACGAATCCCAGGTGGTGGAGAATATTCACCAAGGTGGAGTTTGTTAGAGTTGTGTCGAATATTGTGTACACGGTAGGTTACAGTTGGACTCTGAGTAGTATTGTGTTTACATAGGATATGGAGTCGTGTCCTAGTAGGACACTTGTATCATAGGCCTCTCATATATAGCGGGGGTATACACACGATGTAACCTATGCCAACATAATAGAATAGGAACGCAGCGGAAGCCGGCCGCATATGCCACCGTCCAGGGCGACCTGGTGCGGTATTATGATGATGTCACGGGAAGGAGCGCCCGTAGTCAAGCCCCGGTGATCTAGC
>NW_025244477.1:0-2762 GCF_018294505.1 Triticum aestivum
TCCTTAAGGATCAATCGTCTCAGGTTTCGCACCTTGGGAACCACTAGTCGATTCCCGAAGTATACGACCCCTTGATCATCAATGGAGAAACAATTTGCAACTCCTTTCTTGATGTTTCTCTTGATGCGGGAAATTCCCGGATCTACCTTCTGTGCTTTGATGATCTGATCCGTAAGGGTAGGTTTTGCCACCAAGGTGGAAAGAAAACCTTGAGGAACAATGTGAAGGTTAAGCTTCCGAAATTCCTCATGGAGAAGCGGTTGACTTTGTTGTAACATCAGGTTGTTACAATAAGATTTACGACTTAGCGCATCAGCCATGACGTTGGCTTTCCCTGGGGTGTAAGTTATTCCTAAGTCGAAATCTGTGATCAACTCAACCCAATGTCTTTGCCTGAGATTCAAATCCGGTTGGGTGAAGATATACTTCAGACTTTGGTGATCAGTGAATATTTCGCAACGATTACCAAGAAGGTAATGTCGCCAGGTTTTAAGTGCATAGACTACGGCTGCAAGCTCTAGATCATGAGTAGGATAATTCTCCTCATGTGGGTGCAATTGTCGTGAAGCGTAAGCAATTACGTGTTGATCTTGCATGAGAATGCAACCTAGTCCTTGTCACGAGGCGTCGCAGTAGATAACAAAGTCCTTAGAGAAGTCTGGCGGTACCAGTACGGGAGCAGAAGTCAGGCGTCTTTTCAGTTCCTGAAAGCTGTGCTCACATTGTGGAGTCCATTCGAACTTTTTATCTTTCTTGAGGAGTTCGGTTAGAGGTTTAGCAACTTTGGAGAAGTTCTCGACAAAGCGACGGCAATAGCTCGCTAAGCCCAGAAAACTCCGAACTTGCTTGACCGATTCAGGTGGAGTCCAATTAAGGACGGCTTGAACTTGCTCAGGGTTAACAGCAATACCTTTACCAGATATTACATGACCCATATAGGTCACTTCTGACAACCAAAATTCACATTTAGAGAATTTGGCATAAAGACGATGCTCTCAAAGTTTCTTCAACACTAGCCTTAGATGTTCGGCATGTTCTTCCTCGTTCTTGGAGTAGATGAGTATATCATCGAGGTAAACCACGACGAATTTATCTAGATACTCCATGAAGATTGAGTTCATTAACCGAGAAAAGGTGGCTGGAGCGTTGGTTAAACCGAAGGACATGACGGTGTACTCGTATTGGCCATAACGAGTAACAAAGGCCGTTTTAGGAATGTCCCCGTTCCTGATTTTGATTTGATGGTAGCCTAACCTCAAATCCATTTTGGAGAAGAATGAGGATCCAGCGAGCTGATCATACAGGTCGTTGATCCTGGGGAGCGGATATTTGTTCTTGATTGTGACCAAATTGACAGGTCGATAATCTACAACCATCCGGTCCGTACCATCCTTCTTCTTGACGAAGAGGACGGGGCAAGCCCATGGAGATGAACTAGGTCGGATGAAACCCTTTTTCAAGGACTCATCGAGTTGTTTCTTAAGCTCGGCTAGTTCTAGTGGTGCCATCTTATAGGGTCTTCTAGCAATCGGGACGGTTCCTGGAATAAGGTCTATTACGAACTCAACATCCCTGTCAGGTGGAACACCTGGCAATTCCTCTGGGAAGACATCCGGGAAGTCACGGACTACCGGAACGTCCTCAAGGTCTAGCAAAGGGCTGGCGTTAAGAGAATATAACTGTTGCTTGGCTATTCGGGTCAAGACATTGACTATCTTCCCCGAGGGATGGGTGAGTTGAACAGTCCTCGAGAAACAATCAATTTTGGCATGATGAGCTGACATCCAGTCCATACCCAAGATGATATTAATATCTGAAGATTTAAGGGCTATCAAAGATGCGAGGAAAACAAGTCTATCGACTTGAATTTCATTTCCATGGCTTACTCTAGAAGTTTGCCATTTGGATCCCGGAGTTTGAATTACCATAGAGGATGGCATGTCACAGAATGCGGTGTTATGCAAGCGAGCATAGTTCTCGGATATAAATGAATGAGATGCTCCTGTATCGAAAAGAACAGATGCCGGGTGGCAATTAACAAGGAGCATACCAAGAACGACGTTGGGATCCTCTTGAGCTTCTTCGGCAGAGATACAGTTGACATGGCCACGTGTAGCGGTGGCCGGCTTGGCGTGGAACACTTTCCCTGTCGGCTTGCCACGGCCAACAGCTTTAGCAGATTGGTTGGGGTTGGTCTGGGGACACTCGCGCATATAGTGGCCAGATTCCCCACACTTAAAGCAAGTCACAGAACTGGTTCGTGGAGGAGCATTGTTGGTTGGACCACCATAGGGCTTGGCTGGTGCAGACTGTTGAATGGGGCGAGGCGCCTGGAAGGATGGCCTCGGTGTGAACCTGGGTGGCAGGGCAGTGTTGGGCACCCACACGCGGCGCTTCTGAGGGCCAGCACCGGATGAGGAACCCACGTCATGGCCATGCTTGCGTGTTGCGTCATAATCAGTCTGACCAGTCTCAGCACTGATGGCCTTGTTAACAAGCTTCTGAAAAGATGTGCACTCATGCAGACAGAGGTCGCGGCGAAGCTCAGGACTAAGTCCATTACAGAACCTTGCTTGCTTCTTGGCATCAGTAGAAACTTCCTCAGTGGCATATCGTGCGAGGTTACCAAACTCCCTGTTGTAAGCATCCACAGAGAGTCGGCCTTGAGTGAAACTGCAAAATTCCTCACGTTTACAGTCCATGAGACCCTCCGGAATGTGATGTTCACGGAAAGCCTCGCTGAATTCAGCCCAAGTAGTGAC
>NW_025244478.1:0-2762 GCF_018294505.1 Triticum aestivum
TCTTGGCCCCTAGATTTAGAAGCCAGAAGTCTAGGCTTTCCTCCATGTTCTCGTCCCCATTGCTTGGAAAAGGAACCTAAGTTATCACAAAAACAGTGAAAGGAAGAAAGCAGTAGAAGTAAAACAGAAGCACAACCAGAAACTAAAACTGAAGCCACGATGAGGTATATTGTCACTCTGTTCACAACATTTTTGTAGATCATAAGGGAGAGGAAGGAACACCTAAAAACAATAGGCATGGGAGGCATTGGGAAAATTCCAAAACAAATGTTGGACCCTAGTTGGACACGGACACACTAGTTTAGGCCTTCCTCCATGTTCCCATGCCCAATGCTCTTAGATGCTCATTTTCTTCCTCTTCCTGATTTGCCATCACTTCCCCATCATCTAAATCCAAATGTGCACATTTGTTAAAATAATTGTACAAGCAAATAGGAAAAGGAAGGAATACCTAAGAACTATAGGCATGGGAGGCATCAGGAAAACACAAAACAATCTTTGCCCCTAAATTAAGAGGCCAAGAAATCTAAGCTTTCCTCCATGTTCCCATGCCCACCGCTCTAAGATACTCATGGCTTCCTTTTCCCTACTCGCTCTAAAGGCCTCATGACCTAAACTTTACAATTTATGAAGCTTTTATCATGGAAACACTTCCTCATGAGGTAAAAGGAAGGGGAAGGAGAACCTAAGAACAATAGGAATGGGAGGCAAGGGGAAACACCGAGGCAGATATCCACCTCTGTTTCCAGAGGCGTAGACGGATAGCTCAGGGTTTCCTCCGTGCTCCCATTCTCACCACTCTTCGGCTATTTCTTCCTCTTCCTAGCTCACACTGTAGGAGTATTACAGAGAAAGAACCTTGAACTTGTGAGGTATATATAGGCTTTTATGAAGTACTCTAGAGTGTAAATTGTGCTCAACCTTGTGAGCGGAATGCTGAAATCAATGAAAGCACACGCATATTTGCATGGTGCACCATGGTGTATCATTGAATGACACTGGGCCATGTAACATTTATTAGCTAATATGGGCACATGGAGGGAGGATTTCGGGAGATCTTTTTCTCATGCATGGCTAAAGAGAAAAATATTTTCCCTTGACCCTGACCTTGCATTTACAACAAGTGGGAAGGTAATAAACCATATGGTCCTTCAGTATATTTTACAAGAGCAAGGTGGACGAAGAGATAATAATGCATGTGATGGGAGATCACCCAGAATCAAGCAAATAAATGTCACAATTACAGAACACTATGGAATACCTTGAACTAGGCACTAGTACAGGACCCCCCCTCATTAGCAGCGTGTGTAAGTGCCTACTAGCAGCGTTTGGCTGGCGCACTGCTAGTAGGATGCCACTAGTAACAGGATGCAAGCAACACTCGGGCCGAACACAGCTGGTAAGGTAGAAACTAGCAACATTCGACGAGCGCACGCTACTGTTAGGTCCTGATCTAGCAACGTTCATCTTCTGCAATGAGGGAAAGGAGACTCTGCTTATTAGATCATACGGCAAGGTGGTCGCCTATTGGATCATGCACACCGGCCTGGCGTAGGATGAGATGGTCAACGACTCTTGTCGTTATTTGTGGCAAAGCTCTCTTTCGCTCTATCGTACGACGATGCACCAGCTACCCGGACCTTCCGTCTAGGCAGCCCTTGCTAGCCGGGCATGCAATGGCAATCCGTGCCGGCCTGACACTATTTCATCAACATCATCACTGACACGTATCTAGCATGTCATAGCATGTGAGGATCCATCTATATTTTTAAGTTGGTCATGACGGACGCCCCATCCACGCCATCACACCTGTCCATCATCACGACAAAGGCAGCATGGGGTCCATCCATTCCGTAGGACGTATCCCTGGTAGACTATGGTAAACCACAAGAGAAAAGTACCTGGAGCATGGCCGCTACACACCCATGGATGCAAACATGAAGTAAGTGCCCGACATGATCCAACACGGACCATGCCAACATTCGAATAAACTGCAAAGCCAGACAACAAAATTTCGACGACGCATGGGTTTCCCATGTGCTTCTTCGGCCGGCCAGAGCAACTCAATAGCCAAGTATTACACCCCGACACAAACCACACAGAAGACAAGGAAAAAAGAACCGAGCGTACAATCAACTGATCAAGGTAAAGAACATTATCAAAGGGTAGATGCAGAACACACGCACAACAAAACGACAGAGTGGCAGAACGTTGTGTCCAAGTGTCGGTCAGGCATTTCAAAACATGGCATCTAGGCAGGGGCCGCAACAGTAGCAGACCGGATGGCAAAGGCACCTCCACTTCCCCAACACAAGCACCAACACATCAGGCTAACCACAAGGGTCATCCGGGACGGCTCGCGAAGGAACGCCCATCCCATCTTCACTGTGGAATCTCTATATCCCGAGGTGGGTTCCATAGCTGCAATTGCTTTCTCGTCACAGACCATCCTGTCTCCGGGCAGCGTGATCGTCGTTGCTACATCCAGCAGCATCATTTGTACTTGGCACTCATTAAAATCGTTCATGGGCATGGCTGTTGAATGTGAAAAATCAACACGGGCAACAAATCCAAAAGCTTTGATCTCTTCCAATAAAAGCAAGCCGGAAATCTGTCGCGCTGCGACTTACATTCATAGATCTTCTAAAACTAATTACAACCGTGAGCACGTCCATGGTGATGAATAAAAGTGGCCACCAGCACTCCGACCACCACTTCGACCCCACCGAGACCATCAACGTCCCGACCACCGGCACAGACAC
>NW_025244479.1:0-2761 GCF_018294505.1 Triticum aestivum
CTCATAGTCTGTGTCAACAGGCTTGGGAGCTGGTGGTTGAGCCATACGAATGAAGTGGTCAATCATTTCCTTAGGCACTTTATCCCTTGGCGGCGTTGGCAGTTTCGGTGCAAAATGGGCTTCCACCTCGGACTTCGATATGGCTGCGATTTCCTCCTCGGACCTGTCATAAGCCCTCTGCGGAAGAGGCGTGAGGCTTGGACCATATTTATATCGCTTGCCTCCGCCTGTACTTCCTGTACTACCTCGACTCGTACCGCTACGCACCATAGCTGCGGGGTGTCTCTTCTGCGATTGCTGAGGCGGCGGAGACGGCTGACGGGGCTGAGTTGGATGAGGAGGAGTGGCCACCTGAAGCTGTGCCGGACTTGGAGGAGGAGTGGCCTGAGGTTGTGCCGGACTTGGAGGAGGAGTGGACGTCTGACGCTGTGGCGGACTTGGAGGAGGAGGAGTGGCCTGACACTTTGCCGGACTTGGAGGAGGAGTGGCCTGACACTTTGCCGAACTTGGTGGACTTGCAGGAGCGGGAGACTGCTGACTCGGTGGCGGACTTCGACGAGGAGTCGGCTGACGCGGTGTCGGTGGCCTTCGAAAGATGATGCAATCCTTTTTCCATAGGATGATACGATGGTTGGCGTCTCCGAGAAAGCGCTCGTCGTTACCTCCAGGAAAGTCAAGCTCTAGCTCCGAATATGGGTCCACCACCTCATCAACCAAGACACGAGCATAGCCCGTTGGAATCGGGTTGCAATTGAAGGTTGCCTCGGGGGGATTTGTAAAAGCAACAGCGTCCGCCACCTTCATGGATATGTTCTTCATTTTGACGTGTAGCTCGCAGCTAGTGTTCTCTGTGATGTCATCCACGGGGTATCTACCCAGCATTGCGTCGTCCGGGGCGGAACCCACGCTGCTTCTCGGCATGGATGGGGCGGTGCTATCCAATGCTGGATCATTCGCTAGCTGCTGCAGCTGCTGAGACCCCCTTTGTTGGGTAAGTGAGTCGATCTGCTCCTGCTGCCGCTGGAATTTGACTACCAATTCCGCTTGACTTGCTTCTAGGCCTTGAAGGCGTTCATAGTCCCGCTTCCTCTGCTCCTCCTCCATCTTCCTCTTCTTCTCCTCCGCAATCTTCTTTCTCGCACGGGTTCTGTAGTCGGTGTTCCAGTCTGAAAACCCCTCATACCACGGAATAGCGCCCTTGCCTCGTGTTCTTCCCGGGTGTTCAGGATTTCCCAGGGCACGCGTAAGCTCGTCGTTCTCTCTGTTGGGCTGGAACACCCCCGATCGTGCCTCTTCTATTGCAACACGTATCGCATCGTCGGCTCCCTTCAGACTTGCCCTCGTCGAAACATTGCCTGTCTTCGGGTCCAACTCCCCCCATGCGCATAGAACCAAGTCCTGACCCTGGGGGGGCCAGCTCTTAGTAACCGGAGTGGCACCTGCATCCTCCATCTCTTTCACAGACATATCCCACTTAGGCATTGCCACCGCATAGCCACCTGGCCCCAGCTTATGGAACTTATCCTTTTTTCGGCATTCTTCTTGTTTATTCTCGACCGTTCCTTAGCTAATTCTGAATCCTTGAATTTCACGAAATCGTCCCAATGAGCACGTTGGTTCTCTAGTGTTCCCTCGAATACTGGAGTCTTCCTTCCTCCCTTGACGTACTTGTCCCATTCACGATTCTTGTGGTTCTTGAATGCAACCGCCATCTTCCTAAGAGCAGCGTCCTTGACTTTCTGCACATATGCTTCTGTGAAATGATCTGGTAGGGTGAAATGTTCCATGAGAGTATCCCAAAGCAGATCTTTTTGATTCTTGTCGACAGAAGTAACATCTGGACGTGGAGCAGCGTCCTCTTTGCCTTTTTGTCTTTTGTCTTTTGCTGGCTCTCTCCATTCTTGAAGGGAGATCGGGAGTTGGTCCTTCACAAGAACTCCGCACTGACGAATGAACTTGTCCACAATCTTCTTAGGCGCTAATGGTTCGCCATCAGGTCCGACTGCCTCGATATTGTACTTTACGCCCTCCTTCAACTTTTTGTTCGGGCCTCGTTTCGTCCTTTTGCCTGAAGATTTGCTCGATCCGGATGGCTGAAAGAACAAAGATCGATTCGTTAATATATCTTCAAGTCATTTAAAACATGTGATGATCACCAGATACCTGCTTATATAAATATATATACCTCGCCGGTCTTTGTTGTTTCAGGATCAACATGTTCTTCGTCATCGTCATAATCGTAGTTCATGACTTCATCAATTAGGTCGTCTCGGTCGAATATCATATCACCCTCTCCGGTGTTGTTTAGAAATTCGGAGCCGTCATAATCTTCTTCATTCTGATCATCATCTGGCCCGCGTATCATATCGTACATGGTCTGTTCTCCCTCTCTGTCGGTATTGTCTGCCATAGCTTTTATTTAACTAATTCAAAAGAAATATAAAACAATTTAGTATTCAAATTACATCGTCTCGAATAATAGATATAATCTCGAATACTTCGTCTAGAATAATAGATATAATCTCGAATACATCGTCTCGAATAATATATAATATTGAATAGTACATCACTGGCTAGCTAATTAAAGATCGAATACTACAAAAGAATCTAGGACACTCGCGGTTCCTGCGGCGCGGGCGGTGGACACCAAAAGAGAAGGAACCCTCACAGGATCATAGCTGAAGTGAGATCCCCGAAGATACTGCCAGGTATTGGAGAACCTGCCGCCCTCTAACGCAACCATGTAGCGATGGACGTGCTC
>NW_025244480.1:0-2761 GCF_018294505.1 Triticum aestivum
TTGATTTCAGCATCACAAAGAGCTTGGGAATCGTTTTCGTCATCCCTTGCATACTATAGTTCATCATGAAGTTCCAGTAACTTGGTGATGGTAACTAGAGAACTCTGTCAATCACTATATTATCTGGAGGATTAACTCCCACTTGATTCAAGCAATTGTAGTACTCAGACAATCTAAGCACTTGCTCACTAGTTGAGCAATTCTCCTCCATCTTTTAGGCGAAGTATTTGTCAGAGGTCTCATACCTCTTGACACCGGCATGAGTCTGAAATACCAATTTCAGCTCTTGGAACATCTCATATGCTCCGTGACGTTTCCAAAACGTTTTTGTAGTCCCGGTTCTAAGCCATAAAGCATGGTGCACAAAACTATCAAGTAGTCATCATATTGAGCTAGCCAAACGTTCATAATGTCTGCATCTGCTCCTGCAATAGGTCTGTCACCTAGCGGTGCATCAAGGACATAATTCTTCTATGCAGCAATGAGGATAAACCTCAGATCACGGACCAAGTCCACATCATTGCTACTCTTGATAAACCGCAAGTATATGGGATCGCAACAGTTTTTGATAAGTAAGAGTGTCGAACCCAATGAGGAGCTAAAGGTAGAATGAATATTCCCTCAAGTTCTATCGACCACCGATACAACTCTACGCACGCTTGACGTTCACTTTACCTAGAACAAGTATGAAACTAGAAGTACTTTGTAGGTGTGAAAGGCTAGGTTTGCAAGACAATAAAGAGCATGTAAACATAAACTAGGGGCTGTTTTAGATAAAGATGCAATAAAGTAAATATTAGTAGAGAGTTTTTTGTTACGAGAAAGTTATTTGTCCAAGGCAATAGATAACTAGACCGGTAATCATTGTTGCAATTCTATTTGAGGGAGAGGCATAAGCTAACATACTTTCTCTACTTAGATCATATGCACTTATGATTGGAACTCTAGCAAGCGTCCGCAACTACTAAAGATTCATTAAGATAAAACCCAACCATAGCATTAAAGTATCAAATCCCCTTTTATCCCATACGCAAACAACCTACTTACTCGGGTTTGTGTTTCAGTCACTCACGCAACCCACCATAAGCAAATCATAAACATATTGCAAAACCTACAACAGGAATCCCTCATGCTTGTGCGACACGGAGGGCACAATAGGACAGCACCAATAATAAAACATGCAACTCAAACCAATCATGATCATCAATTAACCCATAGGACAAAACGGATCTACTCAAACATCATAAGATAGCCATACATCATTGGGAAATAATATATAGCGTTGAGCACCATGTTTAAGTAGAGATTACAGAGGGTAAGAGAGAGGTTACACCGCTGCATAGAGGGAGGAAGATTTGGTGGAGATGTTGGTGAAGATGGCGGCGGTGTTGGTGGAGATAGCGGTGATGATGATGGCCCCGGCGGCGCTCCGGCGCCACCGGAAGCAAGGGGGGAGGGCCCCCCTTATTCTTCTCCTTCCTTGACCTCCTCCCTAGATGGGAGAAGAGTTTCCCCTCTGGTCCTTGTCTCCCATTGCTTGGGAGGGGCGAGAGCCCCTTCGAGATTGGATCTAGCTCTCTGTTTCTGCATTCCCTGATTCTACCCCTTCACAGTTTCTTAAATATCCGGAGATCCGTAACTCCGATTGGGGTGAATCTTTCGCCCAGATTTTTCTCATAAAATTATCTTTCTTGCGGCAAAAGAAGGGCATCAACCGCCTTACAGGTGGCCCACGAGAGGCCAGGGAGCGCCCAGGGGTAGGGGGCACGCCCCCCTATCTCGTGGCCACCTCAGACACTGTTTCGCGTTGATTCTTCCTCCGGAAAATCCCAAATATACCAAAATAATTCTTCGTCCGTTTTTATCCCGTTTGGATTCCTTTTGATATTGGTTTTCTGCGAAACATAAAACATGCAACAAACAGGAACTGGCACTGGGCACTGGATCAATATGTTAGTCCCAAAAAATAGTATAAAAAGTTGCCAAAAGTATATAAAAGGTGAATAATATTGGCATGGAACAGTCAAAAATTGTAGATACGACGGAGACGTATCAGCATCCCCAAGCTTAATTCTTGCTCGTCCTCAAGTAGGTAAATGATAAAAATGATAATTTTTGATTAGGAATGCTACCTATCATAATCTTGATCATATGTCTAATCATGGCATGAATATTAAGACACGAGTGATTCAAAGCAATAGTCTATCATTTGACATAAAAAACCATAGACACTGACGGCCTGGACCTACACCTAGACGGATTACCATTGTACTCCTGGGGGGTAGGCCTATATAAACCCCCCAGGGCACCCATGCAAGGGGTTGAACTCTTGGAAATACACACACACACAGAGAGAGAGAAGTAGAGCTAGCCTTGCCCTTCTTCCTCCTCTAACCAAAGAGCTCAAGGAGCAAGCTTGTAGCTGCTTGTTGATCTAGTGATCACGCGGAGACCCCACAAAGCAGGACTAGGGGTGTTATCTTCTAGGAGAGCCCCAAACCTGGGTAAGATTCGCCGGCGTGCATGTCTCCGCCTTATCCCGTTTCCAGGCACCGGCGGCGTCTTACTAGCTCCCACAATGATTAGCCATTCTTGGGCATATGTCGCACCAACCAGCCGATATTTGGCGCCAACCGTGGGGCTAGGTGCACCATCGTCCGAAGACCTGCTCTGGACGGGAACCTTGTTCCTCCCTAGCGAGGGCAGCCAGCCCGGCACGCCCGATGGTGTTTTCTCCGATGTGCTGCATGGCGCGGAATTC
>NW_025244481.1:0-1331 GCF_018294505.1 Triticum aestivum
TTGGGGTCCCTAAGCGATTTCCATGGTTGTCGAACTCCAAGGTGCGCTTACGTGTCGGTCATCAACAATCACAGTTTGGGCCGATTCTGGCCCGTTTCTTGGACTACTACTCTATTTTGGGGTCTCAGAGTCATTTCCATGATTGACGAACCCCAGGGTGCGTTTACGTGTCGGTCATCAACACTCACATATTTGGCCGAATCGTGTCCGTTTCGTGCACGATTACTCAATGTTTTGGAGACCCAGAGGGATTTCCATGATTGATGAACCCCGGGGTGCATTTATGTGTCTGTCGTCAACACTCACGGTTTTGGCCAATTCTGACATGTTTCGTGGACTATTACTCACGTTTTTGGGGTCCCGAAGTGATTTCCATAGTTGTTGAACTCCAAGGTGTGCTTACGTGTTGGTCATCAACACTCGCAATTTTGGCCGATTCTGGCCCGTTTCATGGACTATTACTCATCGTTTTGGGGTCCCAAAGTGATTTCCATGGTTGTCGAATTCCAAGGTGCGCTTACATGTCGGTCATCAACAATCACAGTTTGGGCCCATTCTGGCCCGTTTCTTGGACTATTACTCTATTTTGGGGTCTTGGAGTCATTTCGATGATTGACGAACCCTTGGTGCGTTTACGTGTCGGTGATGAATACTCACATATTCGGCCGATTCTAGTCCGTTTTGTGCACTATCACTGCATTTTGGGGACCTAGAGCAATTTCCACGATCGATGAACCCCGGGGTTCGTTTATGTGTCCGTCGTCAACACTGAGAGTTTTGGCCAATTCTGACGGGTTTCGTGGACTATTACTCACCGTTTTGGGGTCCCGAAGCGATTTCCATAGTTGTTGAACCCCAAGGTGTCCTTATGTGTTGGTCATCAACACTCGCAGTTTTGGCCGATTCTGGCCCGTTTCATGGACTATTACTCACCGTTTTGGGGTCTCAAAGCGATTTCCATGGTTGTCGAATTCCAAGGTGCGCTTACATGTCGGTCATCAACAATCACAGTTTGGGCCGATTCTGGCCCGTTTCTTGGACTATTACTCTATTTTGGGGTTTGGAGTGATTTCGATGATTGACGAACCCTTGGTGCGTTTACGTGTCGGTGATCAACACTCACATATTCGGCCGATTCTAGTCCGTTTTGTGCACTATCACTCGGCGTTTTGGGGACCTAGAGCAATTTCCACGATCAATGAACCCCGGGGTTCGTTTATGTGTCCGTCGTCAACACTGAGAGTTTTGGCCAATTCTGACGGGTTTCGTGGACTATTACTCACCGTTTTGGGGTCCCTAAGCGATTTCCATGGTTGTCGAACTCCAAGGTG
>NW_025244481.1:1341-2761 GCF_018294505.1 Triticum aestivum
GCGTTTTGGGGACCTAGAGCAATTTCCACGATCGATGAACCCCGGGGTTCGTTTATGTGTCCGTCGTCAACACTGAGAGTTTTGGCCAATTCTGACGGGTTTCGTGGACTATTACTCACCGTTTTGGGGTCCCTAAGCGATTTCCATGGTTGTCGAACTCCAAGGTGCGCTTACGTGTCGGTCATCAACAATCACAGTTTGGGCCGATTCTGGCCCGTTTCTTGGACTACTACTCTATTTTGGGGTCTCAGAGTCATTTCCATGATTGACGAACCCCAGGGTGCGTTTACGTGTCGGTCATCAACACTCACATATTTGGCCGAATCGTGTCCTTTTCGTGCACGATTACTCAATGTTTTGGAGACCCAGAGGGATTTCCACGATTGATGAACCCCGGGGTGCATTTATGTGTCTGTCGTCAACACTCACGGTTTTGGCCAATTCTGACATGTTTCGTGGACTATTACTCACGGTTTTGGGGTCGCGAAGTGATTTCCATAGTTGTTGAACTCCAAGGTGTGCTTACGTGTTGGTCATCAACACTCGCAATTTTGGCCGATTCTGGCCCGTTTCATGGACTATTACTCATCGTTTTGGGGTCCCAAAGTGATTTCCATGGTTGTCGAATTCCAAGGTGCGCTTACATGTCGGTCATCAACAATCACAGTTTGGGCCGATTCTGGCCCGTTTCTTGGACTATTACTCTATTTTGGGGTCTTGGAGTCATTTCGATGATTGACGAACCCTTGGTGCGTTTACGTGTCGGTGATCAATACTCACATATTCGGCCGATTCTAGTCCGTTTTGTGCACTATCACTGCGTTTTGGGGACCTAGAGCAATTTCCACGATCGATGAACCCTGGGGTTTGTTTATGTGTCCGTCGTCAACACTGAGAGTTTTGGCCAATTCTAACGGGTTTCGTGGACTATTACTCACCGTTTTGGGGTCCCGAAGCGATTTCCATAGTTGTTGAACCCCAAGGTGTCCTTACGTGTTGGTCATCAACACTCGCAGTTTTGGCCGATTCTGGCCCGTTTCATGGACTATTACTCACCGTTTTGGGGTCCCAAAGCGATTTCCATGGTTGTCGAATTCCAAGGTGCGCTTACATGTCGGTCATCAACAATCACAGTTTGGGCCGATTCTGGCCCGTTTCTTGGACTATTACTCTATTTTGGGGTTTGGAGTGATTTCGATGATTGACGAACCCTTGGTGCGTTTACGTGTCGGTGATCAACACTCACATATTCGGCCGATTCTAGTCCGTTTTGTGCACTATCACTCGGCGTTTTGGGGACCTAGAGCAATTTCCACGATCGATGAACCCCGGGGTTCGTTTATGTGTCCGTCGTCAACACTGAGAGTTTTGGCCAATTCTGACGGGTTTCGTGGACTATTACTCACCGTTTTGGGGTCCC
>NW_025244482.1:0-2761 GCF_018294505.1 Triticum aestivum
TTTTGTCGCTGCAGCTCCACCTCTTTGCACCTCCTTGTCCTATAAGCTTAAATAGTCTTGATCTCGCGGGTGTGAGATTGCTGAGTCCCCGTGACTCGCAGATACTTCCAACACCAGTTGCAGGTGCCGACGATGCCAGTGCAGATGATGGCGTCGATCTCAAGTGGGAGTTCGACGAGGAACGTGGTCGTTACTATGTGTCTTTTCCTGATGATCAGTAGTGGAGCCCAGTTGGGACGATCGGGAATCTAGCATTTGGGGTTGTCTTATTTTCATCTGGATTTTGACCGTAACCGGTCTATATGATTGTATTTTGGATGATATATGAATGATATTTATGTATTGTGTGAAGTGGCGATTGTAAGCCAACTCTTTATCCCATTCTTGTTCATTACATGGGATTGTGTGAAGATGACCCTTCTTGCGACAAAACCACTATGCGGTTATGCCTCTAAGTCGTGCCTCGACACGTGGGAGATATAGCCGCATCGTGGGCGTTACAAGTTGGTAATCAGAGCCATCCCCGACTTAGGAGCCCCCTGCTTGATCGAATCCCTGACGTTGTTGAGTCTAGAACAAAAGTTTTGAGTCTTAGGATTATATATATCGGAGAGTAGGATTCTTTTTACTCCTCAGTCCCTTCGTCGCTCTGGTGAGGTCTCCTGACGTAGAAGTTTTGACTATTCTCTCCTCAAATTTCACTAAAAATTTTTTTAGGATCACGCGGGTATCTTGGAATCGTTCCGATCGATTTGTGACGAGAACATTGTTCTTGGAGCCTCCTGTCATTTAGGGGTTGTGGCAGTGTCCCGGGGAGTTGAGCTCCGAGGTGTTGTCGTCACAATTTTATCGTTGCAGTTCTGGAATACCTGAGTTTCGCCGACATCGAAATCTCTTTTATGCAGTTGTTGGTGAGATCACCTCGACGCCACCCAGTACTGGGGCGGGAGTTCGGGAGTATTGCCATAACTTGTATAACGGATGTTTTTCGAAGGTTGAGGTAAACGATTTCCGAAGGTTTCTTGGTTATGTGTTGACGGATGGATACAGCTGGATCTAGGGATTGCTAGTTTGGGTGATATATATTTGTGTCCCCTGTATCCCCTACACCAGATTGCATAACCAGAAAGTTTCGGGAGTTTATAAGTAGGAATTCTAGTAGCCTTAGGATATCTTTCCGACAGACGCATGATATGAGATTGGGGTTCGACGTCTAGTGGTCCGCCTGTATACGGTTGATTTTACAGTGGTCCCGTTGTGTCTTAAAGAGTCCATGGCTTTGCCGACTCGGGGACGCTTCGTATGTCATGTGCACAGCCTTGTACATGATGGTGCTGTACGATTGAGCCCGTGTGGGCCCCACCACGAAAACTTCGGACGAAATATCTATCATATGTTTGTTCCGGCTTATTCTGCAAGCTAATACTTTGTTTTATTATGTTCATTCCATATCTTTTCAAGTGGCTTCTCAACTTATGGAAGTGTGATGACTTACTACGGAATTCATTCGTTCATCTTCGTTCGAATGTTTATTGTGAAGACTATATGTTGCAATTTCTATCCGTTTGATTCTTCTTATCTTTTGTCTATCAAGATGCTAACGGATGTCACCCTCTTCAGGATGGCTCCGCCAACGCGTCAGAATCCGGATCGCAATGAAGGGAGTCAAGCGAACCCTCCGCCACCACCTCCACCTCCGGAGGCATGGCAATCAATCATGGCAGCCACCAACGCAAATGCTCAAATGATTCTGCAACTCTTGCAAGAACGTACTCAAGGGCAAGGCAATCAAGTCAATCAAGGTCAAGGCAACAATCAGTTTCACTTTGCCACTCTCAACCAGTTTCTCGCAAATCAGCCCAAGTCTTTCAGCTACTGTGCCGAGGCCACGGATGCCGATGATTGGCTCGTGGACATCAACAAGCATTTTGAATGTAGCAATGTCAGGCCTGAGGACTTTGTCAAGTTCGCTTCTTTCCAGCTCAAGGACCAAGCTGCTGATTGGTTTCAACAATACAAAGATTCCAGAGGAGGTCGTGTGATTACTTGGACTGACTTCTGTCGGGACTTCAAAGCGCACCACATTCCACAAAGTGTTGTTGAGAGCAAGCGTGAGGAGTTCCGCAATCTCAAGCAAGGAAACATGTCTGTGTATCAATATAACATTCAGTTTCAGAAACTTGTTCGCTTCGCTAAACAAGACGTTCCTGATGAGAAGAGTATGATCTATCACTTCAGAGGTGGCCTTAAAGAGGAGCTGCAGTTAGCTCTCGTTCTTGTTGAGCCTACTCAGTTTGATCAATTCTACAATATGGCACTGAAGCAAGAGGCTGCTCAGCTCAAGTGTGAGGCTTCTAAGAAGAGAGTCAGGGACGCAGTTCAGTCTTCTTCTTCCTCACTTGTGACAGCTAAGCAACAGAAGTTCTGGTTGCCTCCTCCTCCTCCGTTTCGTCAGCCTTACCAGCAGAAGAACAAAGGTGGCCATGGTTCTTCAAACTCTTCCAACTCTGGCTATCAGAACAAGTCTCAGAATCAAGCTCCAAAGTCCAATGCTCCTTATCACCGTCCACTCTCAGAGGTGACTTGCAACAAATGTCAGCAGAAAGGTCACTATGCTAACAAGTGCTTCAACCAGAGGCGTCTTCCTCCTCCTCCTCCTGTCAGATCTTCCAGCAATGCAGTGGTCAAGCATAATCCAAAGTTTGCAAAGGTGAACATGATGAATGCAGCTCAAGCGGAGGAATCTACTGATGTGATAATG
>NW_025244483.1:0-2760 GCF_018294505.1 Triticum aestivum
ATGGCCAATGACATCCTCCACTGAGAATTCACTCCTGTGATGTTTCAAAGTGGTAGAAAAGTCCCTCCAGGAATTAGGGAGCTTAGGGCTTATGCAGCCTGCGACAAACTTGCCCAGTAAATCGCACTTAAGAAGCTCAGGCTCCTTAGCGATGCATATTATCTCATGAGTCTGCTCCAGTATAGGACGGTTTTCAACCATGTTGTAATCGTGGAACTGCTCTATAATATACATTTCGCTCCCAGCATCGGTGGCCCTGAATTTAGATTTGAGCGCCTCCCACAAGTCCTCGGCAACATGCACATGTAAAATATGCGTCGACCGATTTATCTCCGATCTCGCTAAGAACTGCTCCGAGAAATACGATGGTGGCCTCCCTGAACGCCTTCTCCTGTTCAGGAGCAATCGTTCCTATGGAGACACCGGCGACCCAGAACACGTTCATAGTTGTGAGCCATAAAGTGGTATTAGTCTGCCAACACTTAAAGTATGTACCAATAAACTTATCCGGTTTCAGTGCAGCGGCAAGCCAATTGCCGAAAAATTCCTACACATAATAGGTTTTTGGATTGCTAAGTAAATAGGCCATTTTCGATTAATTTAATCCACAAGTAAATCACTAGCATGCCATTGACAGAAATAATCGCATACTCATATTCAATCATGCAAGCACATACTACGCTAATTGCAGAAAGATCTACATATAACGCTAGCATGGCTAAAACAGAAAACAAGAGGGGCGGGATAAACGAGTTATACACTGGTACATCGAGGTGCTATACAAACGGTTTTTAACCCCTTTCCTCGACAGCGTTTCGAACCGTCGCCAGGTGAGTGACTGCGATAGGGGGTCCTTCCAACACGACCCACAAACCGTCGGGGATAGGCCCTCCTGGAACACACGCTCGACAAAATGAGATCATGTGCGACGGGCGAGCGATGAAATACGGTTATACGTACAATTGTGCTAAGAAAATATTATTATACAGGCCAAATCGTTTCCGGTCGTAAGTACACCCCACACAGTCAGTCCCGACTAAATGTTTCCATTCGTATGTACATTCCACACAGTCAATCCAAGGAATACGTTTCTGTTAGTATGTACATCTCACACAGTTAATCCAAGAAGTACGTTTTCGTTCGTATATAGATCCCACACAGTCACCCGAAGGAAAACGTTTCCGTTCATAGGTACATCACACACAATTTTCCCCATTATATCATTTTTTATAGCGGTGCCATTGCACACAATATTAACAATTTTATCATTTGCATTATAGAATGCATCACACACGGTGCGTAGAAGAAACTGTGTGGCAAAAGTTGTCCATCACACACACTTTTTATGTGGTAAACATTTGCGCAAGGTTGCCTAACGCAAACAATTTTCAAGAGGATGTCATGTGTGATTGTTCATTGATCCAATATGGTTTATTCCTAGAAACTATGTGCGTTGCCTGAGGTCATCGCCCACGGTGTATTCTCAATAACCATTAGCAATAGAAAAACCCAATTAGCAGACTAATGGCCATTAGCAGGCTAACTGTCCTATTATTAATTGAAATTTCATATTAAGCACACAATATATTTCATTTCCATATTAATGAAGCATGATTTCATAATTGAAATACATCAGAGTACAACGTCATATAAATTCTGCACTCAGCTACCCCTTTACACAACTGCACCAACACCAAGTTTCACATGCAACATCTATAACCTTTCGAAATTAGCATCATAGACGGTAAATAGACAGATGAATCTCATCTAGAAAATTGTTGAAGTGGAAGGCGAATATTGAGCCTTCATTGATGTTGAAGGTCTTTGCAACTTTAGGCCAGTGCATATGGATGATTGACCGTTCATCCTTCGACCTCTTCAGGAACACTTCAATATTGAACCGTGGGTGTTGTATGAATACCTTCCTCGCCTCCTGACCATACAGGTGGTTTGAGAGGTAATCATAAGTGAACTGCTTTGAAAAGTCCTGAAAACAAGGATGTGCATAAATATCTTCTCCATATTGGAAATGGGGCAAAGAAATAAAAAGGCAAGGTATAATAGTTAGTACCATCCTGTAGTGAACTGATGTCTTCTTCATTGTGCAGACAAAGATCTTGTTGTTTTTGTCGCTAATTACTTTACCCTAACAATCTTTCTGAGTTTCTTAACTTGACTGATATTCATGGACAACTCATTTCCCCATATGCAAAAAGGGTTGAACAGTGGGTCAAAACCTCTGACAGCAGGACCTACATGTGCAAGACCAAATTGTTAAAAACCTAAATATTAGAATGGTTCCTGCAATTGCGCAATAATGTGCTATTAGACAAAGTACCATGCATGTGCAAACCTCGATTTTAAACCTCAGTGTTTCCCATTGTTTCCCTACAACACATATAAGGTAGTTAGTCATCAGGTTAAGTGAGGGTTCGCATGCTATCAGTAAAATATGTTGATGAAAAATAAGCACATTGCAGATTCAGCAGATTAATTCAAGCCACATGGAAAAGCCATTTATCAAACCAGGCATGATTAAGAACTAGGAAATATAGCAGTTGTATATGTTTCTCATGTATTAAGTGTAGCCAAATTCGATTTATTCCTCACATGCACAACAATACAAAATTCTACCCATGACAATTCGACATCGCATTGCAGAGTTGAACCAAGCAGTTAATTAAACACCACAACAAATGAACCAAACATTAACTAAGAACCACATTGCACAATATAACATACTCCTAATAGAAGATCAGA
>NW_025244484.1:0-2760 GCF_018294505.1 Triticum aestivum
GTACAAAAAATTACAAACTTTCTGTTAGTGCCCGTAGTTTTCAAATTTGAATAGTTTAAATTTTGAATTATTTGAAATTAGTGTGAATCACTAGTTTGTGAATAACTTAACTTTAAAAATCAGTAAAGGCATGAAAGAATTTGTTTGCACATAAAATTTCTTCGTGTTTCAAATGCCAAAACACATAATTAACTACCCTAACTATTACAGAGATTCCCTTCTGGGTGTGAAACACAGAAGAAAGTGATGATAGTCAAGGCGATCACATCCCAGATCTTTGGGTGTCAAACTTTTTCTTCGCGTGTGTCCCTTTGCTCCGTAACCATGGAAAATCTTCATCATTTAACGGGATGCTCGGGTCAATGTTCACTGTGAATGGAGCAATTTCATCAAACTTTTTATAATCTTCTGACTTGTCTGTCTTGTCATCCACTCCCACGATGTTTCTCTTCCCAGAAAGAACTATGTGCCGCTTTGGCTCATCGTATGATGCATTCGCTTCCTTATCTTTTCTTTTTCTTGGCTTGGTAGACATGTCCTTCACATAGAAAACATGTGCCACATCATTAGCTAGGACGAATGGTTCATCTGCATACGCAAGATTGTTGAGATCCACTGTTGTCATTCCGTATTGCGGGTCTTCCGTTACCCCGCCTCGTGTCATACTGACTCATTTGCACCGAAACAAAGGGACCTTCAAACCACGTCGATAGTCAAGTTCCCATATGTCCTGTATATAACCATAATATGTTTTCTTTCCCGTCTTGGTTTCTGCATCAAAGCGGACACCTCTGTTTTGGTTGGTGCTCTTCTTATCTTGGGCGATCGTGTAAAATTTATTACCATTTATCTCGTATCCTTTGAAAGTCATTATATTCGAAGATGGTAACTGGGACAGCAAGTACAGGTCATCTTCAATAGAGGTGTCATGCATGGTACATGTCTGCAACCAGCGGGTACTCTCAACTTTCCGTCTTTCTTACGGTCTTCTCTATGCCATCGCATCGCCTTGGCATGCTCTTTATTTTGGAACAAACGTTTCAACCGTGGTATTCTAGGAGCATACCACATCACCTTGGCAGGAATCTTCTTCCTGGGGCGCTCGCCCTCGACATCACCAGGGTCATCGCGGCTGATCTTATAGCGCAATGCACCACATACCGGACAAGCGTTCAAATCCTCGTACTCACCGCGGTAGAGGATGCAATCATTAGGGCATGCATGTATCTTCTGCACCTCTAACCCTAGAGGGCAGAAAGCCTTCTTTGCTTCGTACGTACTCTCGGGCAATTCGTCGTCCTTTGGAAGCATATCCTTTATCATTACCAGCAACTTTCCAAATCCCTTGTCAGATACAGCATTCTCTGCCTTCCATTGCAACAATTCGAGTGTGGTTCCCAGCTTTTTCTTGTCACCTACGCAATTCGGGTACAACAATTTTTTGTGATCCTCTAACATGCGCTGCAACTTCTTCTTCTCCAAATCACTTGCGCAGTTTCTCTTTGCATCGACAATGGCCCGACCTAGATCATCAACGGGCTCATCTGATACCTCTTCTTCAGCTTCTTCCCGCATTGCCGGCTCAGCTTCTTCCCGCATTATCGACTCATCTTCATCCCCCATTGTTGTATCATCGTATTCAGGGAACCCATGGCCAGGATAGTTGTCGTCGTCCTCTTCTTCTTCATTGTCTTCCATCATAACCCCTCTTTCTCCGTGCTTGGTCCAAACATTATAGTGGGGCATGAAACCGGACTCAAACGGGTGGACGTGAATGGTTCTTGACGTAGAGTAATTGTGACCATTCTTACAGCCAGCACATGGACAAGGCATAAAACCATCCGCCCGCTTGTTTGCCTCAGCCGCAAGCAGAAAAGTATGCACGCCCTCAACGAACAGGGGAGAGCATCGGTCATCGTACATCCATTGCCGGCTCATCTTCATTACACAACATCGAATAGACCAAATTAATACAAGTTCATACATAAAGTTCATACAACACTTAAATGCAACAAACAAATAACTCTCTAGCTAAAGCATTTAAATGCAACAACAAATGCGATCAAGATCGCAACTAAGGTAACAATTGATCCAACATCATAATGATACCAAGCCTCACTATCGATGGCATATTTTCTAATCTTCTAATCTTCAAGCGCATTTTCTCCATCTTGATCTTGTGATCATCGATGACATCGACAACATGCAACTCCAATTCCATCTTCTCCCCCTCAATTCTTTTCAATTTTTCTTTCAAGTACTCGTTTTCTCTTTCAACTAAATTTAACCTCTCGACAATAGGGTCGGTTGGAATTTCCGGTTCACATACCTCCTAGAAAAAATATCTATGTCAACTTGATGGGCATAATTTGTCATAAACACGAAATGCAACTAGTTTTAAAAGAGAATATATATACCACATCCGAATCATAACAAGGACGAGGGCCGACGGGGACGGATATCAAAACCATGGCACTATATGTATAACAAACAACGTATGGGTAAGATAATTATACGAGTAACTATATATCCAAATCACACAAACATCAATTTTTATATAAAATTTCATGAACAAGAGGCTCACCACAAGGTGGTGCCGGCGACGGGACGGTGCGGGCGATCGACGGTGGTTACGACGGAGATTTAGAAGGCACTAAGTAAACCACACCTACATATGCAAACTAAGTGTTATTTTTGACCTCAAATTGCATATAAATCAAATACTAGCACATATATATATATATATATATATATATATAT
>NW_025244485.1:0-2760 GCF_018294505.1 Triticum aestivum
TAATGAAAACATTAGGATGTTTGCTAAACTTAAAGAAAGATGGGCTAGAGAAAGGGAGGAAGAAGAAAGAATTAAGGGCCTTCCTACCCACCACACTGTTGCTACTATTAAAGTTGTTGAAGATACCCCAACTCTTAGCACCCAACGCGCTCCTGGTCCCATTGGACCTATTAATGGTGATGCTATGAACATTGAAACTACCGAGCGAGTGAGCCTAAAGTACACTACTGCCACTTTACTTGATAGTAGTGACCTTGATTTTGATAATTGCACTCTTACTGAAGTTATTGATTTCCTTCACAAGATGTCTAGAGATCCCCATACTAGCACGCTTAACCTTGCCTTCACAGAGCATATCACTAATGCTCTCATCAAAGCTAGGGAGGAGAAATTTAAGTTACAAGCCTCCATTCCTAGAAAGCTAGAAGATGGTTGGGATCCTACGATTAAAATTAAACTGAATAACTTCTCTTGCAATGCTTTATGTGATGTTGGAGCGAGTACCTCCGTTATGCCCAAAAGGATATATGACATGCTTAATTTGAAACCTTATGATCCTTGTCCTTTTGGTATTCATTTTGTTGATTCTTCCTTGAGGAAACCCTTGGGGAGGATTGATGATGTGCTTATTGTTGTCAAGGACAATTATGTTCCCGTTGATTTCATTGTTATGGACATTGAATGTGATCCTTCGTGTCCAATTATTTTGGGACGCCCTTTTCTTCGCACCGTTGGTGCCGTCATTGACATGAAAGAGGGGAATATAAAATTCCAGTTTCCTCTCAAGAAAGAGATGGAACACTTCCCTCGCAAAAAGATTAAGTTACCGTTTGAGTCCATTACACGGGCTAGCTATGCTCTTACTCTTGATAAGACTTGATCTCTATGCACTATGCCTAGCTCAAAGGCATAAAAGAAAGCGCTTTTTGGGAGGCAACCCAAATGAATAAATTTTATTTTTCTTCTGTTTTTGTTGTGTCTTGATGTTGTTACTACTGTAGCATCATCATTGTATCTTTACTTTTCAGTTTTGTGCCAAGTATAGCCTCTGATTGCAGGAAAGATCAAGAGTTGTGACGTGCTGTCCAGGAAACAGATTCTGTCCTCGTACAAAAAAATTCGCATAAAATCACCAGATCATCTTTTTGCTCTGAATTGTTTCCACAGCGTGCTCTATACAATTGTCTTTCAGGCGTCTGTTCTGAGTTTTTTGATTGGAGTTGCAGAAGTGCCCCGAAAAAATCATTTACTGCCTGCTGGTCTGTTTTTCACAGATTCTGTACTGTTTTGCCTTTTCTTCGTTTTGCGAGCCTTTAGCTTGCTGTTTTCTTGCAAAAACTTTATGGGAGTCCAGAGAAACAATATGCTTGCAAGAATATCTTTATTTACAGCCAGGTACAATTATAATATTGTGGGTACTAACCTCGCTAATCAGATTATGATGAGTTTTGTATGAAGGGAGTTTTCAAGTGTGCGAGGGAAGATGATAAAAAGATTCAGGAGTGTCAAGCGCTCAAGCTTGGGGATGCCCCCGTGCCCCCCAAGAAATATTCAAGAAGACTCAAGCGTCTAAGCTTGGGGATGCCCCCCGTGCATCCCCTTCTCCATCGACATTATCAGTTCGTCTCCCGTTCCACTATATTTTTATCACTTCATGTGCTATGTGCTATGCTTGGAGCGTCTTGCTTTTAGTTTTCCTTTTTTGTTTTCTTTAGCTTTTAGTAACAAGTCGGAACTCAGCTAGCTTTATGTGGGAGAGAAACACGCTCCACTTCTACCTAGAACATAACATGGAGTTTTCATGTCTATCTTTGTCGTGTGTGTTCTTTGTCTTTCAATAGCTACTACCTTGCTCAGCTCTTAGTTGCCATGCTTATCTTTTTAAAGAGCTTTTGCTTAGTTGGTTGCTTGAACTCTCTATATTGTCGTGATTATTCTTTTTAGGAGAGTTTGCTTCTGTTGGATTGATTGATATGTCTATGATGAAGATGCTACATGCATGATGTTGCTTGGTAATTCTGGTTGCTTATGGTTAGTTGCAAATAGCTGGAAGGTTTCCAATGTGATATTGGAGTACCAACGTGATTTGTTTTGAGTATGATGTGGTATGGTTAGTGATATCTTCCTCTGAGAATTTATTTTGATTGACTTGGCGTATGCTCACGCATATTCAAGACTGTAAAGAAAGTCTGTCAAGCCTTGATGATCTTTTATTTCTGAGTAGCGATAGAACTACCATGCCTGATTCAATGTTGCTTTGTCGCTATGCATGATTATGGCCGTCATTGCTCTCTAAGTTGGTCGCTCCCAGTCTTTTGCTAGCCTTCGCCTCTACTAAGCGGACTGACTGCTTGTGCATCCAAATCCTTTAAACCAGTTTTGCCACATGAGTCCACCATACCTTCCTATACATGGTATTTACCCGCCATTCCTAACGAAGACTTTCGTGTACCATCTCGAAATATTCAAATAAAGTTCCTATTTTGTGCCTCTGTTGTAAAGTTCATGAGGAAGTAGTGGTTGATTCATGATCTTTTTGAGTTGGACAAGCTTCACCCCTGGGATTGCATGTATAATGTGCAACCTATAATATGAGAAGGAATTGGCATTGAGTGCGCCCGGCTCACTAAAAATTAATATAACCAACGAATCTTCCTTCACGCTTTGTTCATGAGAAATCAGAAAACTTTGGCAGTGATAAACCAAGGAGATTAAGAGGGTGTCATGATCCTCACTCGGGAGCCATTCCTCGAACTTGTC
>NW_025244486.1:0-2760 GCF_018294505.1 Triticum aestivum
CACATTTGATGGTAAAATTTCCAACAAAATTGTATCATGTGTTTATTCAAGACATACTACCTTCATTCTGAAAATACCTAAAGTTCTAATTTTGTCCTAATTAAGTTTAACTTCCTCAAGGTTTGACCAAATATATATAAAGATATACTAATATTACAATATCAAATACATATATTGCGTGGAATGTAATGAAACTAATTTGGTGTTGTAGATGTTAATATATGTTTCTGTACACTCAGTCAAACTTAATGAAGTTTGATTCATGTCATAACTCTTACCTTCTTACCTCTCATGTGAAAAGAGGAGATAAGAGGGACCGTGTTAAAATTGGCCATAACTTCAAGTAAGTTGGAACGGAGGGCGTACAATGTTTTCCATACATTCAATGATATATCAATCAATAGAAAATCTAGTCTCACAAATGTGTGAACCACTTAGCTAGCTAGGCTATTCTCAAGCCACAATGTTTGAAACTTTCTGAAACTTGGCAGTTTGCGTGGGTGCACGGTGCACTGATGCATCTTTTTTCCAGAAAACTACACAATCATAGTGAGAAGTGAAGCACGGGTTCAAGCTTATGTTCAAAAGGATTGTATAGAAGATATTGTACAATCTTAATGACTATTTAAGATTTTTTAAGATAGAATGTATGGTCTTTTGGAGTTTTTTTGTCTGTTGCATAACAAAGTAAACGAATTTTCCTACATGCATTTTTCTGTTGGTATTACAAAGTAGAGAACACAACCAATGTCACAACTTCTTCATCATCTTACATTGCATGCCATCGACAAATAAGAGAAAAGCACATCTCCAGGTCTCAATTGTAAAGAGCATCCAAAACCATATCCAGGAACCAAACACAATCCCAGAAATCACAAAATAGCACATCCACTGGTCCTCCCCTTCATCATCTGTCTCATCCCGTAAAAAAGAACAAGCTATTACGAAGATGAATATTCCATCAGTGTTCCATGAACATGTAACGTAATTTAATAGAGCCAAGGTGGTAAAAGGAAGAGAATACAAAGAAACATAATGTACATTTGATGGTAAGATTTCCAGCAAAACAGTATCATGTGTTTATTTAATATACATACTACCTTCATTCTGAAAATACTTGAGGTTCTAACTTTTTCCTAGTTAAGTTAAAAAAATCAAGTTTGACCAAATATATATATAAATGTACTAATATTTACAACATCAAATATATATGTGTGTCTCTCTCTCTCTCTCTCTCTCTCTCTCTCTATATATATATATATATATATATATATATATATATATATATATATATATATATATATATTTGCACATTACTTCTGTACAAATTGTGCAAATTTTCAAATGTATTTCATAATTTTTGGAGTTACAGAAGTTTAGTAAACTTCCAAATTACTACAGACTGTCCTGTTTTTGACAGATTCTGCTTTTCGCGTGTTGTTTGCTTATTTTGATGAATCTATGGCTAGTATCGGGGGGTATGAACCATAGAGAAGTTGGAATACAGTAGGTTTAACACCAAAATAAATAAAGAATGATTTCATTACAGTACCTTAAAGTGGTAGTTTGCTTTATTACACTAATGGATCTCACAAACTTTTTGTTAAGTTTTTGTGGATGAAGTGTTCGAAGAACGAGGAGTTACCGATGTGAGAAGAATAAAGAGGGGCAAGAGTTGAAGCTTGGGGATGCCCAAGGCACCCCAAGTAAATATTTCAAAGGATAATCAAGCATCTAAGCTTGGGGATGCCCCGGTTGGCATCCCATCTTTCTTCTTCAACAAATATCGGTATACCTCGTTTTTTTTGTTTTGTTCACATGATTTGTGTCCTTTGTGTTTTTCTTTCTCTTTAAGAACCATGCTAGTATGAGATATATCTTCATCGATTTATAGAATGATCCATGTGATTCACTTATATCTTTTGAGTATGACCTTATAGAATGCTCTTTGCGCTTCACTTAAATATTTTGAGTATGGTTTTATAGAATGCTTCATGTGCTTCACTTATATATTTTGAGCTTGGATATCGGTTATTTTATATTAATTATAGAATGCTCCATGAACTTCACCTATATCTTTAGAGTATAAATAATACTATCATCTAAAGCAGGTTTGGAAGAGTGTCAACTTTAGGAACTAGTGATCCCGCTATTCCGAATGAGAAGAAATTTGCTTATGTAGAGAGTAGAAAAATCTCTATGCTTGTAGATCATGAAAAGAATGCTTTATGTGATGGTTATATTGTTCAATTCATTCATGATTCTGCTGAAAATTATTATGAGGGAGGAATATATGCTTGTAGAAGTTGCAATAATATCAAGTTTCCTCCCTATGTGCTTAAATTTTTGAAGTTATACTTGTTTTGCTTTCCTATGCTAGTTGATTCTTGTTCGTATAAATTATGTGCTCAAAAAATCCCTAGGCATGGGAAGTGGGTTAGATTTAGATGTGCTAGTCATATTCTTCATGATGCTCTCTTTATGTTTCAATTCTTATCTTTTATGTGAGCATCATTGAAATCATCATGCCTAGCTAAAAGGCATTAAAGAAAATCGCTTGTTGGGAGACAACCCAATATTTACCCTTACTGTTTTTGTGTGTTTACATGATTAAGCTACTGTAGTAATCATGTTTTATAGGTTTTGTTTCAATAAAGTGCCAAGTAAGGGGTTCCGGTCAGCCCCAGCAAAAGATATGGGCCTTATGGGCCAAGAGGGGAAACACACCAGCCACAAAGGGGCTGGTGCCCCCCCCCCCCC
>NW_025244487.1:0-2759 GCF_018294505.1 Triticum aestivum
GTCTAAACGATGCCCTAAGGGCTGTATATATGGAGGAAGAGGGGGGGAATTTCGTGGCCCTTGGTGGAGGGGTCCGAAATCAACCCTATCTCTTGTTTCCCCACACATACGGACTCTAAAAATAGCCTATACTTATGTATTTCGAAATTACATGGGCCTGGCCCAATAATAAGGTGACGCAGCACCTAAAATAGCCTCGGGACGAAATTTATGAAGTGGCATCTTGTATATTTCGTCCAAGGCTTCATGCACCCATTATGGTGGCTTCAAAGTCCTGAAATCATCACTTGTAACTCCGTTCTTGTTCCCCTTGCGCATGCCATCATCTCCATGCTTGTTCTTGCTCCAATGTTCATCCTTCTCCAAGCTAGGCCCTTCATTTGTAAGCAAAACAAATGTATCCAATTTAGGCAGCATCATATTCTCATGAACATTAGAATCATTACCAAGAAACGAAAGTACCTGATAATTTAATTGGCGTGGGCGAGCTCTTGTAATTGGTCCCGTATATGTAGCAGTAGGGGCTGTGGGTGTAACAATGGTATTGATGTCCTCATCATGCAGGTTACACAAGCCGAGCAAAATCAGAGGCATAATTTGTTCCATACAAAGGGAGTTGTGAAGGAACGTTCTATTCGCGTCATCATAGATGGAGGGAGCTGCAACAACTTGGCTAGCATGGAGATGGTGGAGAAGCTATCTCTCAGCACAAGACCACATCCACATCCTTACTACATCCAATGGTTCAACAACAACGGCAAGGTTAAGGTAACACGTATTCTTCGTGTGCATTTTAGTATCTCTACATATGCTGATTATGTCGATTGTGATATGGTACCCATGCAAGCATGTTCCTTATTACTTGGTAGACCATGGCAATTTGATAAAAATTCTGTACACCATGGTAGAAATAATCAGTATACTCTTGTTCATAAGGATAGCCATATTACTTTGCTTCCTATGACTCCTGAATCCATTTTGAAAGATTATATTAATAGAGCTAATAAAGCAAAACAGGAGAAAAACAAGAGTGAAAATCAGATTGTGGCAAAAGAATTTGAGCAACAAATGAAACCTAATAATAAACCATCCAGTGTTGCTTCTGAAATTAAATTGAAAAGTGCATGTTTGCTTGCCACAAAATGTGATATTGATGAGCTAGATTTCAGCAACTCTGTTTGCATTGCTTTTGTGTGCAAAGATGCATTATTTTCATTCGAGGACGTGCCTTCCTCTTTGCCCCCTGTTGTCACTAACATTTTGCAGGAGTTCGCTGACGTCTTCCCACAAGACGTGCCACCGGGATTACCACCTATTCGAGGGATCGAGCATCAAATTGACTTAATTCCCGGTGCATCGCTACCCAACCGTGCACCAGACCATACCATTCCAGAGGAGACGAAGGAGATTATGCTCGACAAAGGTTACATACGCGAATCTCTTAGACCTTGTGCTGTTCCTATTATACTAGTGCCTAAAAAGGATGGTACGTCGCATATGTGTGTTGATTGTAGAGAAATTAATAATATTACTATTCGTTATCGTCATCCTATTCCTAGGCTAGATGATATGCTCGGTGAATTGAGTGGCTCTACAATTTTCTCCAAAGTTGATTTGCGTAGTGGATACCATCAAATTCGTATGAAATTGGGAGGTGAATGGAAAACGGCATTTAAAACTAAGTTTGGGTTATATGAGTGGTTAGTCATACCTTTTGCGTTAACTAATGCACCTAGTACTTTCATGAGACTAATGAACGAAGTTTTACGTGCTTTCATTGGCGATTTGTGGTAGTCTATTTTGATGATATACTGATTTATAGCAAATCTTTGGAGGAACATTTGGAACATTTACGTGCTATTTTTATTGCTCTACGTGATGCACGTTTGTTTGGTAACCTTGGGAAGTGCATGTTCTGCGCCGATCGCGTATCTTTTCTTGGCTACGTTGTTACTCCACAGGGAATTGAAGTTGATAAAGCCAAGATTGGAGCTATTGAGAGTTGGCCGCAGCCCAAAACGGTCACACAAGTGAGGAGTTTTCTTGGCCTCGCTGGTTTCTATAGGTGTTTTGTGAGAGATTTCAGCACCATTGTTGCACCTCTCAACGAGCTTACAAAGAAGGATGTGCCTTTTGTTTGGGGTACCGCACAGGAAGAAGCCTTCACGGTATTGAAAGAGAAGTTGACACATGCTCCTTTACTCCAACTTCCTGATTTTGATTAGACTTTTGAGCTTGAATGTGATGCTAGTGGAATTGGATTAGGAGGTGTGTTATTACAAGATGGCAAACTTGTTGCATACTTTTCTAAAAAATTGAGTGGGCCTAGTATGAACTATTCTACTTATGATAAAGAATTATATGCTCTTGTTCGGATCTTAGAAACATGGCAACATTATTTATGGCCCAAGGAATTTGTTATACATTCTGATCATGAATCTTTGAAACACATTAAAAGTCAAGCAAAACTGAACCGTAGACATGCTAAATGGGTTGAATTCATTAAGACTTTCCCTTATGTCATTAAACACAAGAAGGGTAAAGAAAATGTTATTGCTGATGCACTGTCTTTCCATTATACTATGCTTTCACAACTTGTCTTTAAAATATTTGGTTTGGAGACCATCAAAGATCAATATGTGCATGATGCTGAATTGTAAGGAAGGGAGAACTTGGAACAAGTTCGTTCTTAACGATGGATTTGTGTTTCGTGCTAACAAGCTATGCATTCCAGCTAGCTCCGTTCATCTTTTATTGTT
>NW_025244488.1:0-2759 GCF_018294505.1 Triticum aestivum
GTATCCGCACCAGCTTACAAACGTCACAGCCGACTCACTCATACGCACCGGTTTACCACGCCACGGCCGGTTCACCCGTGAGCGACTTCAACTTCACCTAGCGATCATCAATTTCATGGCGGATTATTTCCGGCCCGGCGCATCAGGTGATGTCCATCTAGAATATATTTTATTAGTACATATTATTTTTGTCAAAGAGTAGTTTATCTTTGCCTTGGTCTGCAATATTGTATGCAGGACAATTATTCATTATAGACGTGGTTTATACCATGGGTACGAAGCACGCGCTGGCAACGTCCTGCCCGGTGTTCGTCCGTTCCACATTACGCGGTGAATGGACGCGTACAAGACGCCGCCCTTACAGCCCGGTTTACATCAGCTTGCCGGGACCGTGCCTGCGTTTGACTCGCCCGTCCGAACCGGTTTACAACACCGCAGCCGACTCATTTGTCTGTGCCGCCTCTGATGCTGCGGTCGTATTTTCCGTCCGTCTCTCGCGGCCTGGTCTACATCAACATACCGGGCAGCACCTGTCTGCATGAGCTGTTTATTGAGTATGAGCAAGTCACAACTTGGGTAGCCCGGTTCTTTTCAACAAATTGGAGGCGAATTATCATCAACCGTCGTCTGCATTGGATGGCTCAATGGAGGGGCACACAAGTCGCCGCCACTATAGTTTGGTTAAACTTCAAAGAGCCAGTTGGAAGGAACCATTGGCCGAGTTGCTGACACGGCTCATACGGGATCATTTATAACCCACCGCAGTCACCTCAACCTTCTGTGGATTCACATCATGCTATCAACACCAATGATATACAAGTTATACCGGTTTATATCACGGTCAAATATGGAGAGTTTCAAGCCAACTCCTCGAGTCACCTTGAGACTCGGGGGCTACGATGACATGACTCAGCAAATCTTGCCAGTTTTAGCAAATTTAAGAACCCCAGGACGATGGAGGGAAAGATAACCTGGTCCCGGAGGCTACTGTTATTTGAAGGCCGTCAGAAAATTTCCGGCTTAGAAAGTATATGACAGTTACAAAATCCCGGCTCAATGAAGAAGTTCCGGGTCATCAGAAAGGATTTCGGTTTAAAATCCGGTTCAAGGGAAGTCAGTCTCACTGAAGCTCTCAAATATCCGGTTTACAATCCGGTTCAAGGGAAATATGTTCTCCCACAAAGCTCTGAAGCTCTCAAATCTGGTTTGAAAATGTCCGGTTCAAAAAGGAATTAACTTCTCGCAAGTTCGAGTTGAAAGGCCATCAGAAAATTTCCGGCTGAAAATGAAGATTCCGGTTTGCAATCCGGTTTAAGGAAAATTTGTTCTCCCACAAAGCTTTGAAGCTCTCAATATCTGGTTCAAAATTCCGGTTCAAGAAGAATTTATCTCTTGCAAAAAAGTTAAAAATTACCGAAGAGGACCTGCTGCCATGATGCGCGGTTCAAACATGGGTATCCTGCCTTATTGGCCTAACATATTATTGATCACATGGGGGCTTCTGCTTCATAAAGCGGGGTCTCTGTCTTTCTTATCATGCGTGGTTACATGGAGTGGCTCTGTTTTTAAAGCGGACTCCGGTTTACCCCTTGACATTTGCTTTTTATACATCACTGGGGGCCTTGGTCGTGTCCGAACCAACGCGACACCTTTTGATAGGCGACAGCCACCAGATCACTTGGGGACATGGTCAAGTCTGAACCAGTCACACCTCTTGGTCGGCCTAAGGCCATAAAATCACTTGGGGGCTTGGTCGAACCCGAACCATTGCCACGCCTCTTGATCTGGCATATATGCCACGAATCATTTGGGGACCTGGCTGACTTGAATCATTGTCACTCCTATTGGGGGCTTGGTCCTGTCCGACCATGGTAATACCATCTGATCAGCTCAGTATAGCATATTTTTGCAAACGGTTTTTATCATTGCCTTTGCTTCCATATTTTTTTCATAACTATTATTTGATTTTTGTTGCATTTTTTTAAACCGACAACATTTTAATCCGGTTCAACTATCAATTACAAATTGACGAAACACGGTCAAGTCCTAATCCGGCGGCCATCTGCCCGGTTTGATTTTCTATTATCATCCTATTATGGAGTAAACCGGCGTTCATTAACCCGACTTGACTTTCAATTACAAGTTGTCAATACAGGATCAAGTCATAATCCGGAGACTATCAGCCCGGTCTGGTTTGACTATGAGTCGCCAGTATTATATATGGTTAAACCGGTGTTTATCACAACCCGGTACGGTTTATCATCAACCGGCATAGTATGAAAGGAGTTATCATTACTCAAGATTGGGGTTATCACTCTTACTACAAAAAGTTGGTAAAACCAGCAATGTGATTCAATATCACAGGTATGATATATTTCATATTTGATTATTCTTAAGTGCAGCCTTGGTTATAAACCCATGTTATATGTTGGGCATTATGACCCGTCCGGCGGTAAACCGCCAGGACACTTTAAACTTGTTGTATGCAGAAACAGGTTGAATAAAGCATGATTATAAATCGTTGGTGTTTATTAAACCGGCCTGGCTTTTGAATATAAGTCACCAGTATATATTTGGATTGTGACATTGGAATCATGCGCTTATAAATCATTGGGTTATATTATTCAAATAGCCGAACTTGGCTGAATTTTCATTATGATATTGAATGAATATGGTTTTCATACCGGATTATATTATCTTGAATAGCCAACATGGCTGGATTTTTATTAATAACCGATATTATTGAGGTTTTCAAAGTC
>NW_025244489.1:0-2759 GCF_018294505.1 Triticum aestivum
CTGCTGCACTTACAAGTGAAGACCGAAAAGGAGTACTACTATAGTACAAAAGCAAGAGTACCCCAGGTAGTCAAGTATCGAAAGATAAAAATGTACCGACAATCAAGCAAGAGTTACTGATAAAAGTGGCAAATGATTTTGGGTCATTAGTGCCAAATTATGACCGTTGGCCAGAGCCAATTAACTCATATTGATTTACATCAGTACTAATTTGTGCATTACAGTAGTACTTGGGGCTAAAGGCGCCACCTTTGCCAAGGACTGACGCCGTTGCGGCCTCAAATATTTAGTAAATATTCAGCTTAATCTGCTCAATCGATTGGTGTGATGAAGTTTAGTCACACATTCACAGTTGACTTTAGCTGCTGTTGGGTCTGAAGTTGGATTGCAGGGACTAGCTGCGGGAGCAAGAAACAGAGCGGCAACTACACCTACGGCGACCTGGGCAAGCAATGCTTCAGCCCGTCGGCAGGCACTTCACGGAGGCACTTCACGGAGGCCATCATCATCCTTGCCGGCCACCCGCGCTATGTCCGGCCACTCGCCTTCCTCCTCCGCCGCACACCGCAGCCCGACCTCCACCAGCCTCTCCGCGACCACCACGGGGAACAAGTCGCCCAGCCACCGGTCTACCCAGCTCCGCACGCGCCCGCTACGGACCGCCTCCACCGCTGTGTCCACCACCGACACCTGCGCGATCTCCTTGGTTGCGCGTGCTGTTGTACGAGGGTTTCCGAGACCTGCGGGATGGGGAGGCGTGGTGCTCAGGGAAGCGGAGCAGAGACGCCGGTCCAGTTGCAGATGGCGCAACGACGATTAATTTTGTGGCGGACCAGGTGTGGGCGTTTGTTTAATTTGTGGCAATTTTGCAAAAAAAGGCCTCGGTTCCCAGCGTATTCCAGCGGGTAAGACGACATGGCAGTCAACGCACATGTGGCAAGTGTTGACTTGGGCCAGATCAGCGCATCCGTATAAGAAACTGTAGAATGGACCGTAGATGACCCCCTAAAGCAAGTTTGGTGACTGTATTATGGGTATTTGTAACCATAGGGACTAAAGCTAACGCCAGCGCAAGTAAATTACCTGTAGTGAATTTTTCTGATTGAGATTTCAGAGACCGCCAAGCTAGCCCAATGAAGACACCTACAATAGTGCGGCACCAAACTTCTTTTACATTTTATTGTTGCCGCATACCATCAGATCACGAGCATTATAGTACATGTTACTTCCATGTGGTGTGTCACCGTTCATTGATGAGCCCACAATATCATATTTCTAGTTCTCTGCCACCCACATCAACCCAAAATTATAGATCTTCACCAAACCTTCACACCATACCCTATCATCGGTTTATCTTCCTTTACAATCTCATCTTGCTTACAATTAGACATCTAGTAAGTAAATAAAACATAGGATCCCTCCTGCTCCACGGTATCATATGTTTTGATGTTGCCTGGTGTTTACGTAAATCACGAAAGATTGTGCTCCCTTGTTTTTTGATTTTCCCTGCGGCGTGTGCTATTTGGACTGCTATTGGCTTTTATCCCTCGCTGATTACAGCCATTTGGACACCATCCTCGACCAATGGGCTACCCTCATCCATTTGCCTGTTCATCATCGTCCTGTTCCTCTGGGAGATTTGGGGGATGCGAGGAACCCCAAGGTTTTTAGGAACATCGACGTAGCCCCAATTGTCGTAATACATAACATCATCTATGATCTTACTTTCTAGTCGTACAGCCTAAAAAAGCAATGCTAGGGGATCATGCCGGCTTGTGGAGTGACTACCTTTTCTCCGTATTATAATAATCTCATTGTAAAAACAAAAAAATTGAAATATGTTCAAGTGGGGAGCCTTTCCCCCGGGTGACAGTTTTAAAAAAGGGAAACGTTTATAAAAGGCGCGCCGGACGAACCGTTCCGCCGGACGCTCGGCACGCACTACAGCTCGCGGGCCCATGCGCCACTTGTCCTGCCCACATGCGCCAAGTGGCTGGGGATCGCGTGGGGTCACGTGGCCCACTCCACACCACACCTTATCTCTTTCGTCTCCCACCATACCTTATCTCTTTCATCTTTCTTCTCCCTTCCGTAGCACCCACTCTTTCTCCATTGCTTTTTCTATTCTTTCTCCCGCAACGAACCACTCCGTGAGCTGCCGGTGACGCACGAGGGGCGGTGAGTTATGCTACAAGGGGGTGCTGGTGCCGCACTCCAGCCACCTCACGATGAGCCTTCTATTTTTCCCCACCGCTGCCACACCCCACGCGCGAGGTCGACAAGCATGACGAGGCAGCAGCCGCCATGGATGTTGTGCTGCAAACGGCAGCGAGATGCAACAACCACTCGCGAGAAATGGTACATCCGATGGCAGGGGATACTACAACCGGCATTTTTTTGCTGGAACCAACCATCTGAGTTTTGCTGAATTTTTTGTTTGCTGGAAGTGACATTTTTATTTGCTGGAACCGGCTAATTGTTTTGTTTCAAAAGACAATTGAGCTTTCGTTTCCTGAGATTTTTTGCTGGAACCAGCATTAATTTTTGCTACTACCGGCGAGGGATTTTGATACATACAGTATGACGGGGCTACGACCCCGACGGCGGCGACTCTTTTTTTGCTGCAACTGTCGTTGTTTTTAGCTACTACGGCGATCTTTTTTGCTACATTCATTCAATGTCGTTTACTGGTGGCCGTTGTTCGCGCAATCCTGTGCTACCAACAAAAAATGATGGTGCAGCCGTAGTCTTTTTTTTTT
>NW_025244490.1:0-2758 GCF_018294505.1 Triticum aestivum
GACGGGCCTGCGGGCCGGCGGCGCGGGGTCGCGGTCGGGGCCACGTGGCGCTAGCGGATTGGACGGGGCGCGGCGGCGGACGTGTCCGGCGGGTACGGACGCGTCCGGCGGCGCGGAGGGAGAGGGTTAGGGTTTCGTCTGAGATTTCGTTTTCGGGATGCCCACATATAAATAGGTAGAGGGAGCTAGGAGACTCCAAATGAGGTGCGGTTTTCGCCCACACGATCGTGATCGAACGACCTAGAGCATGGAAGAGAGTTTGGTGGGCTTTGGGCTGGTTTTGGAGGGGGTTTTTGCTGGATACTCAAATGGACTTTGCGGAGGCCCGGTTAAACGTTGGAGTACCAAACGACCTCCGAATGGAACGAAACTTGACCGGTAGACTCCGGGTGGTATATTAAGACCACTTGACAAGCCTCGGTCCATTTCGAGAAAGTTTGACACACGCACACGAAAGAAAACAAGAGGGGTGCACCGGAGGAGATAGGAGCGCCGGATTGGAAAACGGACAACGGGGAAAATGCTCGGATGCATGAGACGAACACGTATGCGAATGCAATGCACATGATGACATGATAAGAACATGCATGACGTGACAAAATACAAAATGAAAGACAAAACCCAACAACGGAGGGAAAAACAAAACACATAGCCGGAAATGGCAAGAGTCGGAGTTACAATTAGAGCAAGTTACATGCGGGGTGTTACAACACTCCACCACTACGAGAGGATCTCGTCCCGAGATCTAGGACTGAAAGAACTCCGGATATTCGGAACGGAGATGGTCTTCGCGTTCCTAGGTGGCTTCCCGGTCGGAATGGTGCGACCATTTCACTTTCAGGAATTTGATAGACTTGTTGCGAGTCTTGCGCTCAGTTTCTTCAAGAATAGCAACGGGGTGCTCATGATAAGACAAATCTTCTTGAAGGTCAATCTCTTCGAAGTTGATAGTGCGCTCAGGCGCCTTGAAGCACTTGCGGAGCTGTGACACGTGGAACACATCGTGCACGTTCGCGAAGTTGGAAGGAAGCTCAAGTTGATAGGCTAGGTCGCCTCTTTTGCCAATGATCTTGAAAGGACCCACGTATCTAGGGGCAAGCTTTCCTTTGATACCGAAGCGACGAGTGCCTTTCATTGGAGAGACACGGAGGTAGACATGGTCTCCGATCTCGAAAGCCAAATCGCGATGCTTACTATCATAGTATCTCTTCTGGCGCGATTGCGCGGCTTTGAGATTATCACGGATGACTTTACACATTTCTTCAGCTTCAGTGATTAAGTCATTGCCAAGAAGTTGGCGTTCACCAGTCTCTGACCAATTGAGAGGAGTACGGCACTTTCTGCCATATAGAATCTCGAATGGGGCCTTGCCCGAACTCGCTTGGAAGCTATTGTTGTAGGAGAATTCAGCATAAGGAAGACAATCTTCCCATTTCATGCCAAAGGAAATGACACAAGCCCTGAGCATATCTTCAAGAATTTGATTGACGCGCTCGACTTGGCCACTAGTTTGAGGATGGAAAGCTGTGCTGAAGCGAATGTTTGTGCCCATGGCCTTCTGGAAGGAGTCCCAGAACTTAGAGGTGAAGATGCTTCCACGATCTGAAGAAATCAATTGTGGAATGCCGTGCAAGGATACAATTTTTGAGGTGTAGAGCTCTGCCAGCTGAGCTGCTGTGATGGATTCTTTGATAGGAAGGAAATGAGCCACTTTAGAGAGCTTGTCAATGACAACGAAGATAGCGTCATTTCCGCGCTTGGACTTTGGAAACCCAGTCACGAAGTCCATTTCGATATGATCAAACTTCCATTCCGGAATAGCAAGAGGTTGGAGGAGACCAGCTGGTCGTTGGTGTTCTGCTTTCACTCTTCGGCAGACATCACATTCATTCACGAATTGAGCAATTTCTCGCTTCATTCGAGTCCACCAATACGACTGCTTGAGGTCATGATACATCTTCGTACTTCCAGGATGAATGGAAAGGAGGGAATTGTGCGCCTCGTTCATTATGACTTTCCTTAGATCACCTTTCGGAACCACAATCCGGTCCTCGAAGAACAAAATGTCTCTGTCATCAATGCGATAGCACTTGTATTTGGAAAGACCCTTGTCGATACCACGTTTTACCTTCTTCACCATGGCATCAAGGAGTTGTACCTCACGAATTTGATCTTCCAGAGTAGGAGATACTATGAGGTTGGCAAGAACGCCTTGAGGAACAACTTGGAGATTCAGCTTGCGGAAAGCTTCACAAAGATCCGGTTGGAAAGGCTTGAGAATTAAGCTGTTGCAATACGCTTTCCTGCTTAAAGCATCTGCAATGACATTTGCCTTGCCTGGAGTATATTCAATACTCGGATTGTACTCTTGAATCATTTCGACCCATCGTGTTTGCCTGAGATTGAGATTGGGCTGAGTGAAGATATACTTGAGACTCTTGTGATCAGTGAAAATGTCCACTTGTCTTCCCAACAAGAGATGTCTCCACGTGATCAATGCATGGACAACTGCCGCCAACTCAAGATCGTGAGTGGGGTAGTTCTTCTCGTTGGGCTTCAACTGCCGAGAGGTATAAGCCACAACTTTCTTCTCTTGCATTAACACAGCACCGAGACCTTGGAGAGAAGCATCACAGAAAACTTCATACGGCTTGGATTCATCAGGAGGAGTCAAGACAGGAGCTGTGACTAGTTTCTGTTTGAGAGTGTTGAAAGCGACTTCACACTCAGGAGACCAGACATATTTCACATGCTTCTG
>NW_025244491.1:0-2758 GCF_018294505.1 Triticum aestivum
GTCGCAGGGGCAGAACTGCAGAAGACGATGACACGAACCGGCTCCTCAAGAGGACGGTAGGATAGGACGGTCGCAATCTCCGGTGGAGTGCCGCGAGCCGCCAAGAATGCACCCGCCTCTTCCCGACGTCTCACATATAAGTCGATCTCCTCGGAAGAGATCCGGATTGCATGTTCATGAGCTTTAAGGCTCTGGGTGCGAGAAGTCGTCATCTGGGCCGGGATTTTCACAGGCTGCGTACACAACAAATAAACAGAAGTCAAAGGGAGATTGCGCGCGCACAGATGCGGCCAGTCCTCAACGCCATGAAGAAAAAGGCTAGCTAGCTAGCAGCGCGGGCATACCTGGCTGGGCGGAAGTCCTCGGCGAGATGAAAATACACCAGCAAGATTGGATCTTGCAAACCTGCATTCGGCCGGCGCCAGAGGGAGTTTAGTAGTCTGTCTATATATATATAGCCTTGCCCACGGTGCAAGATCACAACGACCCGGGCATTCGTGAAAATATTTTGAGGTTGTTACAAAGCTACCAGGCTGCATACGGACGATGCGTCAAAAAAAAACTTTCATCAAATTAAGTCCGATTCGCTACGCGCTTGAACTTCCTTTGGTTAGGGGGCATTTGTTTGACGTGTTTTTGTGCCCTCTATTTTCATAAGTACACACACGTACGCAGCTAATCCTTGGCTTGGTTCCATGTGTATGCATGCACGTTGAGTTTGCCCATGTACCAACTACCGCCTCTGTCCCAAAATATAATAACGTTTTTGACACTAGTCAAAAACGCTTCTTATATTTTAGGACGATGGGAGTAGCATATACCTGCCGACTACATACAGAGCTACACCACTCACGTATTTGTCTATTTGATCATGTATCTAGCTAACTACACCACTCACGTTCCTGTTGACGCCTCGCTGAATCGTACATACACTCGAATGCCCGCGTGTCAGTTTAGAATACCCGTATACCGGCGCCCCGGCCGGCCGGTATTTATACGTATCTAATTCCCAACATGTATGTTTAGCATGGAGAGTACACATCCGGCTAGCAGAAGGCACGCACACGAACGGGCGATCAGGTATGTACGTATGTTTATTATTTTTCTCTCGATTTTGTTTCGTATATACAGACTTGTAGGAGGTGTATGGTCTACGCTGATGCCATGTAGAGCCCGGCTACACACAGCGTCCCGACAACCAGTACCTATGTGGACGCCTTCATGATAGCGTCTCGGAGTTGGTGGCATCGTGTGTTTGTCGATTCTTCAGATCGGCGATGTTAGGGTTTATGGATGGTGTCGGCGAGGCGGCGGCGGCGACTCCATCAGGTGTGTCTCTTCTTCTGCTCTGTCCCCGTTGCTGCGGCGTTATCTCCGACGTTATGGTGGAGAAGGGAGGTTTTGTCGTCCAGGAGTACGCGCAGACGCTTGTCTACGCAAGTGACAGCTGGAAGATAGTGCATCTTGTGTTGGATTTGTGGTTGGAGGCTGACAGTTCTGGTTTCCTCCTCCGACGTCGTAGTCGTGCGGGGGTGTCAGTTCTGGAGTTCGATGGCGTGTCCGGCGACAGGTTGCCCCGGTCTGATTCTTTCAACGGCAATGGTTTTGCTTCAAGCAAACTACTTTGGAGGTCCGTAAAGCTGCAGATCAACGATGAAGCCGCGTCGAGCTCGGGTGAAGAGGTGATCTGTCTCCTTTTCCTTAGTGAAGAGGGCCAGACGCTGGTTTTTTGCATAGGATTATCCTATCTTTTCAGTCCTGTAATATCGATGTTTACGTGGCTTGTAACTGAATCTTTATGTTATTAATGAGATACGTATTACTATACAAAAAAAGTACCTATGTGGACGCGCACGTCAAGAAGAGGAGAAGATGAAAACGGAGCCCGTCCCAGCGCGACATAGCAGTTTTCCTCTCTTCCTGGCGGCTGGAACCCTAGCCGCCGCCAGGGGAGGCCGATCTTCCAACGCCGCTCTCCGGCGGCTCCCCTCCGCCGGCGACCTCGGTCGTCGGTGGTGAGGGGGGTCATCGGATCTACGCGTGTGGATCACTTTTACTCTCTCGTAGTTTAGGTTTTTAGCTTGTTCATCGTCTTTGCTTCGGCGGCGATGATGGCAATGCTGAATAAAGATTCTTCGGATCCTTCCCTGACGAGGCCATTGGTCTTATGGTTGGGGATGGATTTGGAAACCAGTCTGTTCAAGTAAGGATGGTGTGGCGGTGGCGGCATCCTCGTGGTGGACCTGTGTCCTCGGGCTCCGCCGTTGCGACAACGTTTGCTCCAGCGTCGGCGCGGAGCTTGGAAGGTAGTCCAGGAGCGGATGCAGATTGTGGTCTGCATCAACGACATTTGGAAGACGGAGCATGTGCTGGGCTCGTGGTTGGTGGATGGCAGATATGGTTTCCTCCTTTGGCGTTTTAGTCGTGGTGGATCGTCAGATCTGGAGTTCGATGGCGTGTCCGGGATGTTGCCCCGGCCTGATTCGTTCAATGGTAAGGGTTTCACTTTTGCTGAGCCACCTTAAAGGTCCGCAAAGCTGCATATCAGCGATGGAGCCGCGTCGAGCTCGGGTGAGGAGGTGATTCCTCATTCTTTTCTTCGGTGGCTGCTGTGGTGGTGCCGGAGGCAGGTGACGGACGTTGGTGTCAAGCTCAGAGATGTTCTGCTATCTTTTCAGTTTTGTCATGTCGATCTTTACGTGACTTGTACTTTGTTCTTTATGATATGAATGAGACACGTATTACCATGCAAAAAAAA
>NW_025244492.1:0-2758 GCF_018294505.1 Triticum aestivum
CCCCCCCCTGCCTGGTGTCGGCCTCGTCGTTGTCCGGCAGGGTGCGGAGGATGTTGGCCCTGCGCCAGGGGGAAGTCCCCTCATTGGTCGCCTCCGAGTCGCGCTCCTCTTCTTCCTCATCTTCCTCCTCTCCTCCGCGGGAATCATCGGAAGACAATTCCACCGGCGCCGCCGCCTCCTGGCCCTCAGGAGGCACCTCCGGCACCAGACCGCTCCCATCAAAGGTGGGCATGGCGTCCACCACTTGTTGCTAGTTGTCGCGGCGGAACAAGGGGACAGGAGCGCCCTCCAGACTTTCCACGTCCTCTCCAGCCAGGAAGCGGAGAGCTGCGGCCAGATCCTCATCAGACAGGGCCTCCGAGCTTAGGCGGAGATTGTCGTCCGCATCACCAAGCCTGCACAACGAGAACAAGTGCGCCTGGAGCGGAGCCGCTCGCTGCGCCAGGAACTCCCTCAGGAGCGTGGCCCCGGTCAGCTTCGCCGCCTTCATGTTGCCCGGCCTCAGGTGGGCGTTCATCTTCTCCAGCACCAGCTTCGCCTATCGGCTGTCAAGCTTCGCATGGGACCACACCTCATCAGCCCGGGGCTGCTCCATGGGCAGCACCAACCGAGAGTGGGTGCATCCGGCATCCAGCATGACCCACTTGCTCCGGAAGCCATCGACCCTCTTCCCGGCCTTCGAGATTGTGTTGGCTTTGGAGTACACGACAAAGCCAGCGCACGCCATGGTATGGCTGTCGGTGACTCAGAGGGAGAAGAAGTGGCGTAGCAAGGCCACAGAAGGCATCACCCCGATGTGCGCCTCGTAGTAGTAGGTGAAAATTGATAGGAGGAGAACGGAGTTGGGATGGAGGTGAAGAGCCTATAACCTGTAATGGCGGAGGACGGTGTAGAAAAACTCGGAGAAGGGAGGTGCCAAGCCGGCGATGATGGTGCTCATGAAGAAGGGGTAAAAGGTGCTCCCCTTGGCCTCAGGCTGGGCGGAACCGGCCCAGAGCATAGTCTCCCCCATCTCGTTGCCCCGCGCAGCCATCATCAGGCGCGTAGAGGCGAGATTCTTCTCCGTCATGTTGGGGGGGTCCAGGGCCGGCAAGTACCGAGCCGGTGGAGCCTCAGCCACGGCCTTGCGGGGCGCCATCGCTCGCTGCAGGAGGAAGAATGAGGCAGATCTGGTGATTTTAGAAGCAAGAGAGCAGGAGCAAGAAAGGGGATCTGAAGCAAGGCGAATGAGAGCAATGAAGGTAAGCCTAGCCCAGGTCAGCCTTCTGTCAATCGGGCAGTTGCTGAGGCAGCATGGGGAAGCGGAGACGCCCACGTCCAATCAACCGCCATGCGGCGACCAAGGCCGCTGGCTGTTGGGGCCTGCGGCGCTCCGCACTTGCCCTTTGGCTTCGCCGCTAAGCCAAGTCCGAGCGCGGCTTGAGCCCGGGGGCTACTGTCAGTGTTTTGGGAACGGGGGTCCCCAGACTTGCCTGCCTGCGCTTCTCAAGCAGAGGCCCAGTACGGCCCATCTTCATCAACCCAAGTTCAAGACCCTCGCGAGGGGCCAAGCCTCGCGGGGCGGACGACCCAAGGCTTCCTAAGGGGCAGATTCACCAGGCAGGCCCGCCAGGAGGCAGAGAGATCAAGGCAAGGAGTACCTCGCGAGGTGCTCGTGACGCAAGCCATGACGATCGAGACCAGGCGGGCGCTAGCCTGCGCAGTGTCCTCGTTTCCTCTTTGGTGCAAAGGGGGAAAGCGCAGGCGCGGAGTATCGAGGCCTCAAGCAAAGGTTTCCATATCAGTGCAACGAGACCAAGACCAGCAGGACAGTAGGACAGAGGTCACCATGGAGCCCAAGACGACATCATCGCCAGTGCCTTTGGCAGTCAAAGACAAACTTTAGTCAGGATAGCTTGTACTAGTTGTTCCCCTTCAAAATGGCCGTTGTTGGCTCCCTTCCCACTCGATATTTGGGAAGAGGACCAGGGCCTATATAATTAGAGAAAGCCACCACCATAGAAAGGAGAGAGATCTGACCTAGAGCCAGCAGAGACAGAGCCATTCCTCTCCAAGAACACCACCACAAGAACACCCCCCGCGAGGCTGTTCTTCCTCTGTACTGTTCATCGTCAGCCCTAGAGGCAATCCACCACACCACACACTGGATTAGGGTATTACACCACAACGGTGGCCCGAACCAGTATAAACCTTGTGTCCCTTCTTTTGTTCATCGTGTAGCTTAGATTCGCGACGAGGATTTGGGGCGTGGATCGGTAGGGAGAAGATCTTCGTGCGCACCCCAGAGTTCGAACCTTAAGGGTTTTGCCGGAACCCGATATCCGACACCTGGCACCGCACCAGGTCAGCAGCCTGCCAGCTTGCATGGCACCGCACACCTCACTGGCTCGGACGCGCGTCGAAGCCAGGTGAGGCGGCGACAGACGGGATGGGCCTCATTACCGTCCCCAATAAAGCAATGGTACACTTGAGGAGCGCATTTAACGCGTTTTGTCCCATAATAACGGGCGATAAGCTCAGCCACTGTACACCTTTCCACCTCCTGTATGCCACTGTGGCATCCCCTTATTTTATAAAAGGAGGCCCGAGGCATACTGGAGGGGGATTCGGCTTTTTTTGGACTACGCACACGCCGTAGCTAGTTCAAGAACACTTAGATATACACCAAAGCAGGACTAGGGTATTATGCATCCTCGCGGCCCGAACCTGGGTAAACGATTTGTGTGCTGACTCTAGACCCGCGCTTTTCACAACCTCG
>NW_025244493.1:0-2758 GCF_018294505.1 Triticum aestivum
AGATCGTAGAAACATTATTTTCTTGTTATGATGATTTTCAACTTCACTCTGAAATTCTTTGAACTTTTCAAATGTTTCAGACTTATGCTTCATTAAGTAGATATACCCATATCTGCTCAAATCATCTGTGAAGGTGAGAAAATAACGATATCCGCCATGAGCCTCAACATTCATTGGACCACATACATCTGTATAGGATCTCCAATAAATCAGTTGCTCTCTCCATAGTAACGGAGAACGGTGTTTTAGTCATCTTGCCCATGAGGCACGGTTCGCAAGTGCCAAGTGATTCATAATCAAGTGGTTCCAAAAGTCCATCAGTATGGAGTTTCTTCATGCGCTTTACACCGATATGACCTAAACGGCAGTGCCACAAATAAGTTGCACTATCATTATCAACTCTGCATCTTTTGGCTTCAACATTATGAATATGTGTATCACTACTATCGAGATTCAATAAAAATAGACCACTCTTCAAGGGTGCATGACCATAAAAGATATTACTCATATAAATAGAACAATGATTTAAATGAATAACCGTCTCGCATCAAACAAGATCCAGATATAATGTTCATGCTCAACGCTGGCACCAAATAACAATTATTTAGGTCGAAAACTAATCCCGAAGGTAGATGTAGAGGTAGCGTGCCGATCGCGATCACATCAACTTTGGAACCATTTCCCATGCGCATCGTCACCTCGTCCTTAGCTAATCTTCACTTAATCCGTAGTCCCTGTTTCGAGTTGCAAATATTAGCAACAGAACCAGTATCAAATACCCAGGTGCTACTCCGAGCATTAGTAAGGTACACATCAATAACATGTATATCACATATACCTTTGTTCACCTTGCCATCCTTCTTATCCGCCAAATACTTGGGGTAGTTCCGCTTCCAGTGACCAGTCTGCTTGCAGTAGAAGCACTCAGTTTCAGGCTTAGGTCCAGACTTGGGTTTCTTCTCCTGAGCAGCAACTTGTTTTCCGTTCTTCTTGAAGTTTCCCTTCTCTAGTGGTCTTGTTAACCATCAACACTTGATGATCCTTCTTGATTTCTACCTCCGCAGCTTTTAGCATCGCGAAGAGCTCGGGAATAGTCTTTTCCATCCCTTGCATATTATAGTTCATCACAAAGCTCTTGTAGCTTGGTGGCAGTGATTGGAGAATTCTGTCAATGCCGCAATCATCCGGAAGATTAACTCCTAGTTGAATCAAGTGATTATTATACCCAGACATTTTGAGTATATGCTCACTGACAGAACTGTTCTCCTCCATCTTGCAGTTGTAGAACTTATTAGAGACTTCATATCTCTCAATCTGGGCATTTGCTTGAAATATTAACTTCAACTCCTGGAACATCTCATACGCTCCATGACGTTCAAAACGTCGTTGAAGACCCAGTTCTAAGCCGTAAAGCATGGCACACTGAACTATAGAGTAGTCATCAGCTTTGCTCTGCCAGACGTTCATAACATCTGGTGTTGCTCCAGCAGCAGGCCTTGCACCCAGCGGTGCTTCCAGGACGTAATTCTTCTGTGCAACAATGAGGATAATCCTCAAGTTACGGACCCAGTCCGTGTAATTGCTACCATCATCTTTCAACTTTGCTTTCTCAAGGAACACATTAAAATTCAACGGAACAACAGCACGGGCCATCTATCTACAATCAACATAGACAAGCAAGATACTATCAAGTAATAAGTTCATGATAAATTTAAGTTCAATTAATCATATTACTAAAGAACTCCCACTTAGATAGAACTCCCTCTAATCCTCTAAGTGATTACGTGATCCATATCAACTACACCATGTCCGATCATCATGTGAGATGGAGTAGTTTCAACGATGAACATCAATATGTTGATCATATCTACTATATGATTGACGCTCGACCTTTCGGTCTCCGTGTTCCGAGGCCATATCTGTTATATGCTAGGCTCGTCAAGTTTAACCTGAGTATTCCGCGTGTGCAACTGTTTTGCACCCGTTGTATTTGAATGCAGAGCCTATCACACCCGATCATCACGTGGTGTCTCAGCACGAAGAACTTTCGCAATGGTGCATACTCAGGGAGAACACTTTTATTATGATAATTTAGTGAGGGATCATCTTATAATGCTACCGTCAATCAAAGCAAGATAATATGCATAAAATATAAACATCACATGCAATCAATATAAGTGATATGATATGGCCATCATCATCTTGTGCTTGTGATCTCCATCTTCGAAGCACCGTCATGATCATCATTGTCACCGGCGCAACACCTTGATCTCCATTGTATCATCGTTGTCGTCTCGCCAATCTTATGCTTCTACGACTATCGCTACCGCTTAGTGATAAAGTAAAACATTACAGGGCGATTGCATTGCATACAATAAAGCGACAACCATATGGCTCCTGCCAGTTGCCGACAACTCGGTTACAAAACATGATCATCTCATACAATAAAATTTAGCATCATGTCTTGACCATATCACATCACAACATGCCCTGCAAAAACAAGTTAGACGTCCTCTACTTTGTTGTTGCAAATTTTACGTGGATGCTACGGGCTGAGCAAGAACCGTTCTTACCTACGCATCAAAACCACAACGATAGTTTGTCAAGTTGGTGTTGTTTTAACCTTCGCAAGGACCAGGCGTAGCCACACTCGGTTCAACTAAAGTGAGAGAGACAGACACCCGCCGGTCACCTTTAAGCAACTAGTGCTCGTGGCGATGAAACCAGTCTCGCGTAAGCGTACGCGTAATGTCGGTCT
>NW_025244494.1:0-2758 GCF_018294505.1 Triticum aestivum
AAGGACTCGAATTCCACCATGTAGCCCGGGATAATAACCAGGCAACACATGTGTTGGCACGGATCGGCGCAAAACGCGACGCCGTCCCTCCAAACATCTTCCTAGAGCGGCTCTTTAAGCCATCCGTATTATGGGAAGAGGAGTCCGGAAATAACAACCCGGAACCAACTGCACCACCCAACACGGAACATTCTGACACAATCGGTGGCTCAGCCAATGAAATAACACCTTCAGCCCACGAAATAATGGCAGTAATTGCCCCGTGGACGGAACCATTCCTAGCCTACTTAATTAGGCAGGAACTTCCCGAAGACCAAAATGAGGCCCGCTGCATAGTTCGGTGATCCAAAGCCTACAAGGTCCATGAGGGAGAACTTTATAAGAAAAGCACAACCGGAGTCCTTCAAAGGTGTATCTCTGAAGAGGAAGGGCGAAATCTCCTGGCTGAAATTCATGCCGGACTCGGTGGGCACCACGCCGCAGCCCGGGCCCTTGTAGGCAAGGCATTCCGTACAGGATTTTATTGGCCGACAGCCCGGGCAGATGCTCGGGACTTAGTCCAACGATGCGTCGGTTGCCAGCTCTTTGCTAATCAAAGCCACATGCCACCCACCGCCCTCAAAACTATACCCATCACTTGGCCGTTCGTGGTCTGGGGGCTTGACATGGTTGGACCCCTTAAAGGGGGAACCCACAAACAAAAATACTTATTGGTCATGGTGGACAAATTCACCAAATGGATAGAGGCCAAGCCGGTTAAAACGGCAGAATCCGGACCTGTGATAGACTTCATATCCGGGGTAGTACACTGTTTTGGCGTCCCCCACAGCATCATCACTGATAACGGCACGAATTTCACGGCCGACGAGGTTAAACTCTGGTGCAAAAACATGGGCATCAAGCTCGACTATGCTTCAGTCTATCACCCTCAAACTAATGGTCAAGTCGAACGAGCAAATGGTCTAATCATGAGCGGCATTAAACCCAGATTAGTGCGGTCCCTCACGGAATCTAACACGCACTGGGTAGAGGAGCTCGACTCCGTACTCTGGGGGCTGTGGACCACGCCAAACCGCACTACCGGATTCACACCATTTTTATGGTATACGGCGCAGAGGCAGTTTTGCCCTGCGATATAATTCATGACTCACCTCGCGTGCGCATGTACGAAGAAAGAGAAGCCGAGTTGGATCGGCAGGACAGTTTGGACGCCTTAGAGGAGGAGCGCGACGTGGCAAAATCCCGTTCCGCATTCTATCAGCAGCAGGCTCGAAGATATCAAAGCAGAGAAGTACGGGCCAAAACTTACAACTTTGGCGAGCTGTTCTACGCCTGCCGGACAAGAAAAAGGACAAACTCAAGCCCAAATGGGAAGGTCCCTTCATCATCGACCAAGTCCTTACCGGCGGTGCATACCATCTATGCAACGCATCTAACAACCGACTCGAGCCAAACCCATGGAACGCAGCCCGTCTTCGAAGATTCTACGCCTAGCGACAGACTCAGAGTTCGTCTCCTTCCTCCGTCCACCTTTCATATTTTTTCGCTGTCTTTGGTTTCCCTCCTTTTTCCTCCCTCTTTCAGTAAAAGCCTTTGAGGGCTGATCTGCGCATTGTTCGCACACACTTGATGTGCTACTCGCACTCGTTATACCTGGGGGCTTCTTTAATAGAAGCTTATTTATATGGGCTTCATGCCCAACACATGTGTCATACTTCCGCATGTACCTTTTACTCACCATTATATGCATCGATATGACTTAAGTTTTGGCCAAGCTGGGTTGCCTGGCTCCTGTGCTTACCCCTACATCCCCGATTGTTTGGCTAGGAGGTAAAGGGAGCACCTCTGTGATTGTTACTGCCGGGTCAGCCGGATGTGTACCTCAGACTGGGTGAAGCTGAAGGCTAGCGTTCTTAAGGGAATATTCGGTCGGTGACTTGAAAGATGATTTATTCCTTATTTATTTATCTGCCCCAAATGCTTTTTCTGCTCTTTTCGCAGTCCGGACATGCACTTTAGGGCATGCCTCCCAGGGAAAGGAACCCCTAACGGAACTATTCTCCCTGGAAGATGTTTCTTACTAACCATGTAATATAACATAGCTAGTTGGGCACTTGTCTGATAAAGCACTTATGACCCCTACGCCTGGTCTCCATGCATGCCCCGGTTTTTGTATAACCGTGAGGGTATTCGGACACACTCCGGACTGTTGGGTCCCGAGGTTGAAGCGAAAAGGTCCGCAAAGACAAACGATCTACAATCCGGCTAGAAGGCATTTTACATGTCATTTTCAATTACATCGTCAAACTGACTGATTGTACTCCTCTTCAATCCCATCTAACAGGTTGTCTAGTTTACAGTCCCGTTGGGAATATTTCGCGGCCAACTCTACTTGGCCGTACATCAGGCTCACAGGGATCTCCTTCCCATCGGGCCCCACAGGTCCGACTTCGGCCATGTGGTTTGGATCAGCCTTCGTGTACCGCGTCTTCACCATGGCCCAGGCCTCCCTGGAGCCTTGACGGCAGGCCGATATCTTCCACAGACGGAAGCGCTGCCATACTCCCTGAAGCTTCTCAACAAGCCCTCAAAGTCCCTCGGGTAGGGAGACGGAAGGCCATAAGGCCTGAACGACGCCGCTCATCGCCTGCCGGACATGTTCGTGCAGTTGCAGCAGCTCGGGAAGAAGGTCACCCGTGGAACCAGGCATTTCCTCCGCCGGACGACCCGTGAGCACACCTACAGACACATTTCTGTC
>NW_025244495.1:0-1488 GCF_018294505.1 Triticum aestivum
GGACTAAACCAAACCAAGAAAAGGACGCAATCCTTCCTTTAGTTTGCTCATTCGCTTAATTAGTTACATCGAAGATCTACATAGAAGGTCCTGTGTTCAATTCCCACAATTTTGATTTATTTTAACCCAACTATTTTTCGCGGTCTCTATGAAAGCCCATAAAAGGCCCATCAATATAGAAGTACCTGGCCCAGATTGACCAAACGAAAAGGACTAAACCAAATCAAGAATACCTATTCCCTTTAATAGTAGGATAATTCCTTTTTTAATTTAGTAGCCCCAACACATTGAAGCCTATGGATCCTTCCTTTCAATGTAGAAATCAACATAGAAGTACCTGGCCCAGATTGACCAAACGAAAAGGACTAAACCAAACCAAGAAAAGGACGCAATCCTTCCTTTAGTTTGCTCATTCTCTAAATTAGTTACATCGAAGATCTAGACAGAAGGTCCTGTGTTCAATTCCCACAATGTTGATTTATTTTGACCCAATTATTTTTCGCGGTCTCTATGAAAGCCCATAAAAGGCCCATCAACATAGAAGTACCTGGCCCAGATTGACCAAACGAAAAGGACTAAACCAAACCAAGAATACATATTCCCTTTGATAGTAGGATAATTCCTTTTTTAATTTAGTAGCCCCAACACATTGAAGCCTATGGATCCTTCCTTTCAATGTAGAAATCAACATAGAAGTACCTGGCCTAGATTGACCAAACGAAAAGGACTAAACCAAACCAAGAAAAGGACGCAATCCTTCCTTTAGTTTGCTCATTCGCTAAATTAGTTACATCGAAGTACCTGGCCCAGATTGACCAAACGAAAAGGACTAAACCAAACCAAGAATACATATTCCCTTTAATAGTAGGATAATTCCTTTTTTAATTTAGTAGCCCCAACGCATTGAAGCCTATGGATCCTTCCTTTCAATATAGAAATCAACATAGAAGTACCTGGCCCAGATTGACCAAACGAAAAGGACTAAACGAAACCAAGAAAAGTTTGCAATCCTTCCTTTAGTTTGCTCATTCGCTTAATTAGTTACATTGAAGATCTGGACAGAAGGTCATGTGTTCAATTCCCACAATGTTGATTTATTTTGACCCAATTATTTTTCGCGGTCTCTATGAAAGCCCATAAAAGGCCCATCAACATAGAAGTACCTAGCCTAGATTGACCAAACAAAAAGGACTAAACCAAACCAAGAATACCTATTCCCTTTAATAGTAGGATAATTCCTTTTTTAATTTAGTAGCCCCAATACATTGAAGCCTATGGATCCTTCCTTTCAATATAGAAATCAACATAGAAGTACCTGGCCCAGATTAACCAAACGAAAAGGACTAAACCAAACCAAGAAAAGGACGCAATCCTTCCTTTAGTTTGCTCATTCGCTTAATTAGTTACATCGAAGATCTAGACAGAAGGTCCTGTGTTCAATTCCCACAATGTTGATTTATTTTGACCCAATTATTTTTCGCGGTCTCT
>NW_025244495.1:1498-2218 GCF_018294505.1 Triticum aestivum
CATCAACATAGAAGTACCTGGCCCAGATTGACCAAACGAAAAGGACTAAACCAAACCAAGAATACCTATTCCCTTTAATAGGAGGATAATTCCTTTTTTTAATTTAGTAGCCCCAACACATTGAAGCCTATGGATCCTTCCTTTCAATATAGAAATCAACATAGAAGTACCTGGCCCAGATTGACCAAATGAAAAGGACTAAACCAAACCAAGAAAAGGACGCAATCCTTCCTTTAGTTTGCTCATTCGCTTAATTAGTTACATCAAAGATTTAGACAGGAGGTCCTGTGTGCAATTCCCACAATGTTGATTTATTTTGACCCAATTATTTTTCGCGGTCTCTATGAAAGCCCATAAAAGGCCCATCAACATAGAAGTACCTGGCCCAGATTGACAAAACGAAAAGGACTAAACCAAACCAAGAATACCTATTCCCTTTAATAGTAGGATAATTCCTTTTTTAATTTAGTAGCCCCAACACATTGAAGCCTATGGATCCTTCCTTTCAATATAGAAATCAACATAGAAGTACCTGACAAAGATTGACCAAACGAAAAGGACTAAACCAATCCAAGAAAAGGACGCGATCCTTCCTTTAGTTTGCTCATTCGCTTAATTAGTTACATCGAAGATCTAGACAGGAGGTCCTGTGTTCAATTCCCACAATGTTGATTTATTTTGGACCAATTATTTTTCGCGGTCTCTATGAAAGCCCATAAA
>NW_025244495.1:2228-2758 GCF_018294505.1 Triticum aestivum
AAAGGACTAAACCAAACCAAGAAAAGGACGCAATCCTTCCTTATTTTGCTCATTCGCTTAATTACTGACATCGAAGATCTAGACAGAAGGTCCTGTGTTCAATTCCCACAATTTTGATTTATTTTGACCCGATTATTTTTCGCGGTCTCTATGAAATCCCATAAAAGGCCCATCAACATAGAAGTACCTGGCCCAGATTGACCGAACGAAAAGGACTAAACCAAACCAAGAATATATTCCCTTTAATAGTAGGATAATTCCTTTTTTAATTTAGTAGCCCCAACACATTGAAGCCTATGGATCCTTCCTTTCAATATAGAAATCAACATAGAAGTACCTAGCCCAGATTGACCAAACGAAAAGGACTAAACCAAACCAAGAAAAGGACGCAATCCTTCCTTTAGTTTGCTCATTCGCTTAATTAGTTACGTCGAAGATGTAGACAGGAGGTCCTGTTTTCAATTCCCACGATGTTGATTTATTTTGACCCAATTATTTTTGGCGGTCTCTATGAAAGCCCATAAAAGGCC
>NW_025244496.1:0-2757 GCF_018294505.1 Triticum aestivum
AAAGAGGGGATGCCTTCCGGGGCATCCCCAAGCTTAGGCTCATGGTGTCCTTGAATATTACCTTGGGGTGCCTTGGACATCCCCAATCTGAGGCTCTTTCCACTCCTTATTCCATAGTCCATCGAATCTTTACCCAAAACTTGAGAACTTCAACCACACACAACTCAACCAAACTTCGTGAGATAGGTTAGTATGATAATGAGTAAACCATGCACTTTGGTACTGTAAAATACAAGGTTCATAATTGTTTTAACATAATTCCTACTGTACCATATTATATCTACAATTTAAATTGAAAAATATAAGCCATAGAAACTAGAAAACAAGCAAACTATGCAATGAAAACTGAATCTGTCAGAAACAGAACAGTCTGTAATGATCTGAACAATAACCATACTTATGCTACTCCAAAAATTATGAAATAAGTTGGTGGACGTGAGGAATTTGTCTATTAATCTTCTTCAAAAATAATCAACTCAAAACCACTCTTCTGTAAAAATTGACAGCTAATCTCGTGAGCGCAAAGTTTCTGCTTTTTACAGCAAGATCACATCAACTTTCACCCAAGTCTTCCCAAAGGTCTTACTTGGAACTTTATTGAAACAAAAGCTATAAAACATGATTACTACAGTAGCTTAATCATGTAGACACACAAAAACAGTAAGGATAAATATTGGGTTGTCTCCCAACAAGCGCTTTTCTTTAATGCATTTTAGCTAGGCATGATGATTTCAATGACGCTCGCATAAAAGAAAAGAGTTGAAACACAAAGAGAGCATCATGAAGAATATGACTAGCATATTTAAATCTAACCCACTTCCTATGCCTAGGGATTTTGTGAGCACACAATTTTTAGGAACAAGAATCAACTAGCATAGGAAGGCAAAACAAGTATAACTTCAAAAATTTAAGCACATAGAGAGGAAACTTGATATTATTGCAACTCCTACAAGCACATATTCCTCCCTCATAAAATTTTCAGTAGCAACATGGATAGAAACTTTGTTCTCATACTCAATTGGAACCTCTTCTGAAATAGTGGAATACTAACTAAAGTTGACACTCTTCCAATTCCACTTTCATAAATATCGAACAAACATTCAACCTCCTCCAAGATAGTGGGATCACTAATTCATAAAGTTGACACACTTCCAGCCCACTTTAAATTATAGTATTATTCATACTCCAAAAGATATAAGTGAATTTCCTGGAGCATTTTACAATTAATATAAACTAGCCAATATCCAAGCTCAAAATATATAAGTGAAGCGCACGAAGCATTCTACAAAACCATACTCAAACAATTTAAGTGAAGCACACAGAGCAATTCTATAAGATCATACTTAAAAGATATAAGTGAAGCACATGAAGCATTCTGTAAATAAATGAAGAGCTAGCTCATACTAGCATGATTCTTAAAGAAAAATACAAACACAAAGGACACAAATCATGTGAACAAAACAAAAACCGTGGTATACTGATATTTGTTGAAGAAGAAAGATGGGATGCCAACCGGGGCATCCCCAAGCTTAGATGATTGAGTATCCTTTGAAATATTTACTTGGGGTGCCTTGGTAATCCCCAAGCTTGACTCTTGTCTCTCTTTATTATTCTCACATCGGTAACTCCTCGTTCTTCAAACACTTCATTCACAAAAAACTTTAAAAACTTGTGAGATCCGTTAGTGTAATAAACCAAACTACCACTTTAAGGTACTGTAATTAACTCATTCTTTTTTTATATTGGTGTTGAACCTACTGTATTCCAACTTCTCTATGGTTCATACCATATATACTAGCCATAGGTGCATCAAAATAAGCAAACAACACACGAAAAACAGAATCTGTTAAGAACAGGACAGTCTGTAGTAATCTGGAAGTTTAGTAAACGTCTGTAACTCCAAAAACTATGAAATAAATTTGACAATTTGAACAATTTGTACAGAACTAATGTGCAAAAAGTTTGACACCCATTTGACTCTCCAGTAAAAAATCTAAATTCATGCACTACAGCCAAAGTTTCTGTTTTTGTTCTGCACAAAGTAAACAAGCAATCTTATCATACTAAAACCAAGCTTGGCACATTATTTTTATAATACAAAGGATATATACAAAGGGGTTAATTATTTACAGAGAAACTTCCATGAAAAATGCTACATTGTTTCCGTGAGCATGAACACAAGTGCTCAAGGTCGACCCTCACTTCTTCAATGCATAACTTTCCAATCACTTCTCTTTTTGAAAAACTTTTTTTTAGGCATGAGAGGCAAGTAATTCTTTTTTTTTGGTATTTTCATTCTTTAAAAAAAATTTGTACGTTTCACCCGCAACTAAACAGAAACAAAAGGAAAAACAAAATCTACTAAGTGAAGAAAGCAAGCAAGCACACACGAAAATATCAACCCCACGCTATTGCTCTCCGGCAACGGCGCCAGAAAAGAGCTTGATAATCCCCAAGTGCAGGGAATCATCGTAGCAATTCCCAAAGGTGGAAGTGATAAGTATGGAGTGTCAAACCAACAAGGAGCTAAAGGTAAGATCAATATTCTCTAAAGCCCTATCTGCCACTGATACGACTCTACGTGCACCGAACGTTTGCTTCCAACTAGAAACAAGAAATAAAATTGTGTTATGGGTATAAAGAGGATAACTTTTTATGATACCGGGGAGCTAAAATGTAAAAGTAGGTGCTGTTATCATAAAGTTAGAATATAATACTAAATAATATAAATAGCAAGTGTGGAATAATGGTGGATCG
>NW_025244497.1:0-1488 GCF_018294505.1 Triticum aestivum
TGCAAGAAAGTTGAGAGGGTTACGGCAGAAACTGGATGCACTTCGTGTACAAAACGGACAATCTCTTTCAATGTATCAGGATTTCATACGGAAACTCGTCTATTACAAAGGGATTTCATTTTTTTAAACTTATTTACTTTCTGACTTCATTTGTTATTTTTCATGCATTTACTAATCATTTTGAGCTATAAGACCCTAAAATTGAAAAGCATTTCAAATGAACTCTGAAAAGGTTGGAAATTGGCATGGTATCATCATTTCAACCACATAGCATGTGCCAAAAAGTTGAGAGGGTTACGGCAAAAACTGGATGCACTTCGTGTACAAAACGGACAATCTCTTTCAAAGTATGAGGATTTCATACGGAAACTTGTCTGTTACAAAGGGATTTCATTTTTTAAAACTTATTTGAACTCCTGACTTTTTGTGTGTTCAAAATGCACCATCCAAAGCCACATCATCATTTTTCAATCCTTCCTGACTTCATTTGTTAATTTTCATGCATTTACTAATTATTTTGAGCTATAAGACCCTAAAATTGAAAAGCATTTAAAATGAACTCTGAAAATGTTGAAAGTTGGCATGGTATCATCATTTCATCCACATAGCATGTGCAAGAAAGTTGGGAGGGATACGGCAAAAACTGGATGCACTTCGTGTACAAAACGGACAATCTCTTTCAAAGTATTAGGATTTCATACGGAAACTCGTCTGTTACAAAGGGATTTCATTTTTTAAAACTTATTTGAACTCCTGACTTTTTGTGTGTTCAAAATGCACCATTCAAAGCCACATCATCATTTTTCAATCCTTTCTGACTTCATTTGTTATTTTTCATGCATTTACTAATTATTTTGAGCTATAAGACCGTAAAATTGAAAAGCATTTCAAATGAACTCCGAAAAGGTTGAAAGTTGTCATGGTATCATCATCTCATCCACATAGCATGTCCAAGAAAGTTGAGAGGGTTACGGCAAAAACTGGATACACTTCGTGTACAAAACGGATAATCTCTTGCAAAGTATCAAGATTTCATACGGAAACTTGTCTGTTACAAAGGGATTTCATTTTTTTAAACTTATTTGAACTCCTGACTTTTTGTGTGTTCAAAATGCACCATCCAAAGCCACATCATCATTTTTCAATCCTTTCTGACTTCATTTGTTAATTTTCATGCATTTACTAATTGTTTTGAGCTATAAGACCCTAAAATTGAAAAGCATTTCAAATGAACTCTGAAAAGGTTGGAAGTTGGCATGGTATCATCATTTCATCCACATAGCATGTGCCAGAAAGTTGAGAGGGTTACGGCAAAAACTAGATGCACTTCGTGTACAAAACGGACAATCTCTTTCAAAGTATGAGGATTTCATACGGAAACTCGTCTGTTAGAAAGGGATTTCATTTTTTAAAACTTATTTGAACTCCTGACTTTTTGTGTGTTCAAAATGCACCATTCAAAGCCACATCATCATTTTTCAATCCTTT
>NW_025244497.1:1498-2052 GCF_018294505.1 Triticum aestivum
TCCTGACTTCATTTGTTAATTTTCATGCATTTACTAATTATTTTGAGCTATAAGACCCTAAAATTGAAAAGCATTTAAAATGAACTCTGAAAATGTTGAAAGTTGGCATGGTATCATCATTTCATCCACATAGCATGTGCAAGAAAGTTGGGAGGGATACGGCAAAAACTGGATGCACTTCGTGTACAAAACGGACAATCTCTTTCAAAGTATCAGGATTTCATACGGAAACTCGTCTGTTACAAAGGGATTTCATTTTTTAAAACTTATTTGAACTCCTGACTTTTTGTGTGTTCAAAATGCACCATTCAAAGCCACATCATCATTTTTCAATCCTTTCTGACTTCATTTGTTATTTTTCACGCATTTACTAATTATTTTGAGCTATAAGACCGTAAAATTGAAAAGCATTTCAAATGAACTCCGAAAAGGTTGAAAGTTGGCATGGTATCATCATCTCATCCACATAGCATGTCCAAGAAAGCTGAGAGGGTTACGGCAAAAACTGGATGCACTTCGTGTACAAAACGGATAATCTCTTGCAAAGTATCAAG
>NW_025244497.1:2062-2757 GCF_018294505.1 Triticum aestivum
AATGCACCATCCAAAGCCACATCATCATTTTTCAATCCTTTCTGACTTCATTTGTTAATTTTCATGCATTTACTAATTGTTTTGAGCTATAAGACCCTAAAATTGAAAAGCATTTCAAATGAACTCTGAAAAGGTTGGAAGTTGGCATGGTATCATCATTTCATCCACATAGCATGTGCCAGAAAGTTGAGAGGGTTACGGCAAAAACTAGATGCACTTCGTGTACAAAACGGACAATCTCTTTCAAAGTATGAGGATTTCATACGGAAACTCGTCTGTTAGAAAGGGATTTCATTTTTTAAAACTTATTTGAACTCCTGACTTTTTGTGTGTTCAAAATGCACCATTCAAAGCCACATCATCATTTTTCAATCCTTTCTGACTTCATTTGTTATTTTTCAGGCATTTACTAATTATTTTGAGCTATAAGACCCTAAAATTGAAAAGCATTTAAAATGAACTCTGAAAATGTTAAAAGTTGGCATGGTATCATCATTTCATCCACATAGCATATGCAAGAGAGTTGAGAGGGTTACGGCAAAAACTGGATGCACTTCGTGTACAAAACGTACAATCTCTTTCAAAGGATCAGGATTTCATACGGAAACTCGACTGTTACAAAGGGATTTCATTTTTTAAAACTTATTTGAACTCCTGACTTTTTGTGTGTTCAAAATGCACCATCCAAAGCCACA
>NW_025244498.1:0-2757 GCF_018294505.1 Triticum aestivum
AGTCGACCACAGCTGGGACCTCGACTGCAGTCGGATCTGTGGCGCTTTTTGGCTGCGGGGCTTCCTCAGTGAAAGGATCTTCTTAAACTGACGGCGTGTGAACATGCTCCAAAAACACGCCACTCGGAATTGCTTCTCTCTTGGAACCTATCTTCGCCAAATCATCGGCTGCTTGATTTTTCAGTTGGGGGACCACCAAGTCCTTCATCACTTGGTTGACCACCAAGTCCGAGTCACCGTAGACCATGAGGCGACGGGCGCCGAGTGAAATGGCCATACGCAACCTGTCGTGGAATTAACACGTCAGATGTCCTTAGTGTGAGGACTTAGTCGCGTGGCCAACGCATCTATGTGGTAGCTTGAGAGGGGTTGAGTGGAATCGAGAGACGCAACACAAGACAAGGGTTTAGACAGCTTCGAGCCCCGGGAAACATCATCCAGTAAAAACCCTACATGTTGTTTGAGGCTAGATCTCATTATCGTCATGAGGGAGTCGCCGTAAACCGGCTCTCCTCTAGTTGTGTCTATCCCTAGAGATTGTTTCTTTCTTGTCCCTCTTTGGGGATCCCTGCCCCTCCTTATATATGTTGAAGGGGTGGGTTACATGTGGAGTCCAACTCGGACTTTAACTTAAACTATTTTGACTTCCTTTCCTGGGCTGTTCAACGTCTGCCGGTTTAACATTGTCTGTCGGTTTAACAATGTCTGCTCGTTTAACAATGTCTGCCGGTTTAACAATGTCTGTCGGTTTAACAATGTCTGCCATCTGTCTTAACTCTGCCGGTTTAACACTTGCCGGTTTACCGTCTGTCTTAGCCATCTGCCGGTTTAACACCCCCGGTTTACCGTCTGACTCAGCCATCTGCCTTAACGGTCTGCCGGTTTACCATCCGCCGGTTTACCAAGTCCCGACCGGTTTACGACTCCGGCCGGGTCATACCGCGGGGTATATCCCCGACACAACCCGTACAAGAGTGCTTCGTATTCTGCTTCATTGTTGGAGGAATCAAAGTGAATCTGGAGTACATATCTGAGCTTGTCTCCTCGGGGGGAAACCAAGACTACCCCGGCACCGAATTCATTCAGCATTTTGGAGCCATCGAAAAACATAGTCCAGTGCTCCGAGTGAACTTGAGTCGGTAACTGTTGTTTAGTCCACTCGGCGAGGAAATCAGCTATTACTTGGGACGTGATAGCTTTCTTTGCCTCAAATCTGATATCTAGGGGAAGAAGTTCAATCGCCCATTTTGCCACTCGACCGGTTGCGTCTCTGTTGTGCAGAATCTCTGATAAGGGGGCGTCGGTGACGACTGTGGTGATATGGTCAGAGAAGTAGTGAGCAACTTTCTTCGTGGTCATATAAATCCCATATACAAGCTTCTGATAATGAGGGTATCGTTGCTTGGATGGGGTCAGGACTTCGGAAATGTAATATACTGGGCGCTGAATTTGAAGGATTTCCCTTCTTCTCCCCGCTCGACCGTAAGTACAGTACCGACGACTTGTCATGTGGCTGCAATGTAAAGTAGCAAAGGCTCTTTGCTGATTAGGGCAGCAAGCACCGTCTGGGTGGAAAGCAGGGTTTCTAACTCTGCAAACGCTGCGTCAGCTACAGGAGCTGGACGAAGATTGGCGCTTCAGCATTAAGCTCGAGGAGACCTTCGATATTCATACGGTACGCAACGACGACAATTATTTTTTTTCGTAATTAAGCACAACTTCAACTATTTTAACGTGAAGTTTTCATCTTTTCCAATTCGACTAGCTTATCCCATGCTTTGCAAGACGCTATGTCTTGGAGAGGATGGGTTTTGAAGACCATGAAAGTATGGAAACCAAAAAAATTATCCTAAGTACCCATCATGGTGTGAATTTTTAAGTAAAGTTGTACAATGCTCAGAGTGTAACCCATTTTGGTTGCAAAAACTGGGAAGCACTTTGCAAGATGTATGATTTTGATGAGGATATGCTTGTCACCATGGATCTTGGTGATCCTACAATCGCGCAAGAGAGACCTTCGATTTTCGTCCTTGTGGATACACCTCCAATTCTTCACCCATGTGAGCTTAACATAGTTATTAAATAATTTATATTGTTTATTTCAAAATAGTTGACAACTTATTTCCATTGAAAGCTTATTTTCATTCTTCAAAGAATGTGAATTACAATATCTACAATCAAACTCCTCAACATTATGGTCAATACGTGCCACTAGTGCACGTGTTGAACTACGGTAACTACCATGGAGATACCCTGGTAAGATTTTTTACTATTTTGACATCCGTGCATCTTTTTGCACACTTCTAAAACTAGTACATCATTGCTAACTACAAGTTATTACTATGTTTTTCAATACATAATCCCGAATGATTGTGTGCCTAATCTGATGTATACGCACGGTAGCCTTCATGTTTTGAACATACAACCAGGTCTTCCTACGAATCTGAACTGTCCATACCGGGCTTCTAAAAGAAGTGGAGACATGACAATCAAAGAATGGAAAAAATGTATGGACAGTCGTAAGGAGCTTCTTGGAAGCAAAAATCAGTGAAGGGCAAGAATTGGAGACAGGATGATCGCCATTCTTCATAATGGAGAGTCAGGGTCTATATTGTTTTATGCTATTTTATCTTAAGGGTGTTTAGGTCATGTCCTACCTGATATTGATGATCATGTGCTAAGAACAATTATGTAGGGTTGGGTTCGATGACTATGAGGATGATGATCATATGACTTATTATTAATAACGAGTAGAAA
>NW_025244499.1:0-2757 GCF_018294505.1 Triticum aestivum
TGAGCTATTTCTTACTCAGTTTCATCTAGGTTTCTATCAATTATTATATTTCTTTTGAATTTCCCTTTGCGCGTATTTGTTTTCTGAGTTAAGTTGAGCTGAATGCAGCTGCTGGTCATACTTTAAACACATCTCAATTTCGTCTGTGCTCAACATTGGTGTCTTGCCGTTCTGCCGAAGTCATGGAAATCTCGTTGTTCTGCCAACCTGGCCGGAATTTCTCCGCACTGCCGACTTCATCGGAATTACATCCACCCATGTAGGCAAGGTACATCATTTAAACTGCTCGAGTAATACTTCATCAGACAAACTAATCTGGCTGCATATTTACAGTATGGTGATGGTGGTTTTACACTGTCCTATAGATTTTGAATTTACAGTATGGTGATGGTGGATTTACACTGCCCTACAGATTTTGCAATTTATTGTAGTAGCTCCATATAGTGTGTCATTGTTGTTCGTACAGTGAATTCATATAGAATGCTTGATCACATGAATTTGTCTGAATGTATATTAGAGTTTCCTGGTGTTTAATTTATAATACATTGATGATGGATTTATGGTCCTATAGCTTCTGTAAATTTTAGTAGTTCTTTTGTGACTGTTGTTTTTATAGTGAGCTGATAGTGAATTTTCCAGTGGCCACCTCTTTCTGAGATCACCATCACTACCTAGCACTCTGATTTTGCTATAACTGTTGTCCTTCTAATAGGTACTATACTTTCTCTTTCTACTTCTTTTGTTTTGCCATGTTTGTTACAGTTCATTGTGATTCTTTAATATTCATGGTTCCTCTTCTTGTTTGCTGCTCTCGATGCTCAAATATAAGTCGAAGAATTCTTGTCCTTCTCTTGTGTTGAACTCCATTTCCAGGTGTGGCATTATAATGCTCTTAGTGTTCCTGACATTTCCTTCGTGGACTACAGTATTTCCATTTTCCAATAAATTCTCAATACCCTCTTCATTTAAATACTCATCTTCCTTTTTAGTCTACCGTAACTGATGGTTATCCATGCTTTTCTTAGCTTCATTATTACTCTCTTTATGTCCCACACATATGGCACATTGTCTGAAGTGTATGAATTTCCTCGTAACATGATGGATCCTTCATCTTCAGCTAACCTGCTACAAGTGTATGCTTTTTTTTTCCTTTTTCAGGAATTTTGTTGCTGATGCAACCTGAATATGTGTTTACATTTAAGTTTCTACTTGATGTTTCTTAATTACCTTGTCTAAGCTTAGATTGTCGAGAAGTCCTACTTTCCAGGGATTTGAAGAAGCTGGATCAATACTGGCTTCATCTCCTTGTGTTTGTTGCGGGACCTGGAAACATGGTACAAGGTTAGTTCTTTAAAATAAATTAAAAGAAGCTTTCTATAGCTTGCTGCCTTGCTGTACATTTCTGTAACTTACAGTTTCACGGTTATGCAGTCCTGTATCATCAAACTGGTTTTGTGTAGCATCTTGTCCGTCCTGGTAGTTGAGTCAGTTATTTTCTGTGAATTGTTCCTGTTTCAAGCAACTTCATATCCTTGATAATGTCATGAGAATTTCAGGTTTTCTTCCAAAAGTGTTGTGAAGAAAACAAAATTGTCAATAACCTGGAGAAGGTCGTGAGAGTACTGACGTGGCAGTGTTGCTTTTTGGGCCCTTCCATTGTTTGCTCATGGATCATAGAGCGCATAGGTCATACATACACGTGCCATGTTTGTAGTGCCTGTAATTTCAATCAAGTTATTATTTTCCGTTTGTGTCTGATTGTTAATGGTTGGCATATTTGATTGAAGGCCAATTCAATTTCAGTCGATTGTAATATAGACACTCCCTTTTTTAATACCAAAGTGTTCTCTATGTACGTGAAGTGTCTATGTAAGTGATTTGTTTGGGCCAAGCCCAAATAATGAAAAATACAAGAATAACGATTCCCGACCAAACAACAAACTTATATATCTAAAAAAACTCAATTTAGTAAAAATAGTTTTATAATATGTACACCGTTATATATATTCACACTTCTTAAAAACCGATCAAAATTGCCAAAAGTTGTTCCATTTAAAAAATGCATTTACAAATGCTAAAACAAAACTCACTATTTTCTATTTTTTAATAAAGTATTTGTTTTTATCAAGAAAAACCTTTTTTTTGAAAGGAAAAAAAGAAAACTGATTCGGAGACTATTCCATGAACTACTCTTCAGAAGAATGCCAAATTGGCTTCTTAACGAAAAAATTCAACCGAGAAGCAATAATCAGTGCAACATTAATACAGACATTTATTAGAACTAGATATAAATAATGGTGTGTAATGACAAAGAACTTCTTTAGGACTTTGCGAAGTATAAGGTTTGCTGGGTGTGTCGTTTGGTAAACAAAGTTGCCCATATTTAACTAAGGAAGGTTTTATGAATAAGCTTTGTAAAACATGGTTCCATGTCCCACCGGTGTGAGTTATCATGTTGATTAATAAATCACAGCTCAAGCCCGTTGCAACGCACGGGCATTTGTACTAGTAATAATAAAGCACCGTGGGTTTCTGGTCGTCCGTCGCATCATTTTACAAAAGCATCCCTGCCTTTTTCGTTAATCAACCCGCAGTCCTGTATATATATGTGAAAAAAAAAGTTTCGTATTTCAGATTCGTGTCGCGTCCTCCACGCCTCCCGTAATGGGCCTCATGTGCTATGGGCTTTAATGGGCCTCATGTGCTATGGGCTTTCTCCTTGGCTCGCTAGGATCATGCCAGTATTTCAGATTCGTG
>NW_025244500.1:0-2757 GCF_018294505.1 Triticum aestivum
TCACCCCTCAAAAAAAAAAAAAAACCCCTACCTGCTCGCTCCCTCAATCCCTAGCTATCCCTAGGTCATCTCCCCGTCTCCAACCACCGCAGACGCCGCCGGACCCCAATGGACGCCGCCGCCGCCGCCGCCACCGATCCCCGCGGGCGCCTCAGCCGTCGCCTCCGATCATGGCCGCCTCTAGGGTTTCCCTGCCCTCGCCATGGTGATCCTCCCCGCGCCGTCCAACGGTTCCACCATGTCGGTAAGCGCCCCACCTCTGCACCCGTGCCTTCGATTTGATCTCCTCGCTCCCCCGCGAGTCCATTCGTCCCCGCCGAATCCAAATTCTCAATGAGCGTGTGTCGTGCCACTAGGTTCCCTTGATTCGCCGGAGCAGGGTTCCCCGCCGCCCTCGAGGCGCCCTCTGGAGGAGATCGTCGTGATGTCGAGGTCAGCCACTACCGCCCGCCTGCAATATCTTATTCAGTTGGTGCTTATCGCTGTATTATTTAGGATTCTGGTTCGATTCGCCCAAATTCTGAAGCGGACATGGCTTTCCTGTTGCTCCCAGGTTTCTGCAATTAGGGAAGAGCGACAGGAAAATTGCTCAGGCTGTATTGGTCAACTCGTAGCCCGGGAATTCAGGTTGCGCAGAACATTGTGCCGAGCTTTGCGGCAGGTTTGGCCTATAAGAGCAGGGCATTCTTGCACCAGGGAGTCCACAATGGACCGGGCACCTCGCACATGCTCGGGCGAGCAAAGGAGAGCCTATACTGGAGCCTTGGTGACAGAAACGTTTCTGTTCTCTCGTCATGAAGACGGAATGCATTTCATGGCCAGCTTGCTTGGAAGCAACTCATGGCAATGGGTGCTTGAGTACCAAAAGCATCTCCACAATTTGCTTGGAAGCAGCTCATGTCAACGGGTTCTGCTGTATCAAAAGCATCTCCGCTTTTAAGTAGAGATGCTTGTGCCGTTACCCTGACTGCCACTAGATATAAGTTAGTTCCTTACCACGTCGCTTTTGTAGCTGGAAAGTTGATGCTAGGTGAGAAGAGCTTTGCAGATGGCGAGTACGTCCCAATATGAGAGAATATTTACTCGCGAGCTCAGGACAGCCGTATTTATGTCACCACATTGATATTCTCAGCAGTAGAGATGGTTATCATAATCCTCAGATCAATATATCTGGTCTTGTTTACTCCCAGTATACTGATGGCACCATTTGCGGATACTCTTGGCAGTAAGTATAGGAAAACATGGCTCCGTCTTGTGCATCGTACTTTGGAGAAGGCAGGTCCTGCATTTATTAAATGGGGCCAGTGGGTGGCGACACGTCCTGATCTATTTGCAAACGACCTGTGTACCGAGTTGTCAAAGCTACACACAAAAGCACCAGCTCACAGCTATGCATATACCAAGAAAACTGTCGAGAAGGCTTTTGGTCGAAAGATATCTGAAATTTTTGAGAAATTTGAAGAAGAACCTGTAGCATCTGGAAGTGTTGCTCAAGTGCACCGGGCTGCTTTGAAATTCCGACATCCTGGCCAAAAGACGCCAAAGATTATAACAGTCGCAGTTAAAGTAAGACATCCTGGTGTAGGAGACTCAATACGGAGAGATTTCAGTATAATTAATGCTGTAGCTAAAGCTTCAAGATATATTCTAGATGAGAGTGTGCAACAGTTTGCTGTCTTCATGATGTCTCAAGTTGACCTTGCAAGGGAAGCTGCTCATTTGAGCCGGTTTATCTACAACTTCCGCAGGTGGAAAGATGTGTCATTTTCGAAACCTCTTTATCCATTTGTTCATCCTGCTGTCTTGGTCGAGACTTACGAGCTTGGGGAGAGCGGCTCACACTATGTGGATGACCACGATGGAGAGGAACGAGTTAAAAGTGCTCTTGCACATATTGGCACTCATGCACTCTTGAAAATGCTACTGGTACTACATTCAACCATCTCTTTGTCTTCTCATTCTCATTTCTGTTTTGCCTTTGAAGACGGGAGTACATTTTTTTGTGTATTAAAAACAGCAGAATGATAGAGATTTCCCTTTTATACACATATTTTATAATCTATGTAAGAAGTATATTGGATCCTGAATGCTGTAGAAATTTGCGCACCAACCAAGATACGGAGACCGCATTGCCCCTCTTATTAGGTTATACTCAACTCTTGAACAGCGTGGAACATTTGGCATTAGAATTATCCAGATAGAGATATATGTAAAGGCATAAGCAGTGCAACGTTATCTCGAAATAGTAGAATGACATGTATTTTTGCATAAATTTGAAAGCTAGCATGACATGTATCTTTCTGCAGAGGGAGTATTGTTTAGGTTGTAAGTTCATTTGAGCTTGATTGCATCTAAGTTTAGTTGGAACATCAGTTTCTAAAGTTATTTACAATTATATCCTGTACATATTGATATGGACTCTACATTCTACAATTACTAAATGAACATAGCACTATCAGTTAGCAGAATCGTCTCTGCAGCAGAGAATTAATTGAGAATATATGGTTTACGAAAACTGAACAATTGACGCCGCCGCCACCACCGATCCCCGCGGATGCCTCAGCCGTCGCCGGACCCCAATGGACGACGTTGACGCCGCCGCCGCCACCGATCCCCGCGGACGCCGCAGACGCCGCCGACCAGTGTAGAGCGCGGTCACGTTCTCCGCGCGGCCATATGGACCATCGCTTCGCCTGAGGTCGCCTATCATGGCTGCCACCTGCGTCGGCAGGAACGACTCCCCGATGGCACCCGAGG
>NW_025244501.1:0-2757 GCF_018294505.1 Triticum aestivum
TCGTTTGGACTTTTTATACATTAACTGGGTTTTCCAGGCATTTTTTGTGCATAATTAAAACTTGAACTACATGCATATGCTCCAGTGCATATAAACTGGTTGGAGAACAAATCTGTGTCCTTGGTTGCATGCTTAGGTCCCATGCAAGAAATGAGAACGAATTTTAAATACCCTGCCACCGTCACTCGGCCGCAAACATTGAGATTCTTGGTTTGGGTATAATATTCGCACAAACCAGAGCTTCTCACAACAAGTGTGATGGTTTCGGTAGGGAACGTGCCACCTTTGGGGACGAAACGATATCTGTTGCCTCTTATTGCTTTAAAAAAAAATTCCAGTGTCAACATAGAACAACGAGAGTGTTGTGTTTAATTTTGGAATTTTTCGGGGTTTGTTTGGACATTTTTATACATTAACTGGGTTTTCAAGGCATTTTATGTGCATAATTCAAATTTGAACTACATGCACATGCTCCAATGCATATAAAATGGTTGAAAATCAAATCCGTGTCCTTGGTTGCATTCTTAGGTCCCATGCAAGAAATGAGGATGAATTTCAAACACCCTGCCACCGTCACTCGGCTGCAAACATTGAGATACCTGATTTTTAAATTCTAGTAAATCCAAAACTCGTCTGAAATTCATGAAACTTGGCATGCTATCATGAAGCGGCATCAACATGCCGTGGTAAATATTTTGTCCCATTCGGGGCAGTTTTGGGTATAAGCTTCTCACAAACCAGAACTTCTCACGACAAGCATAATGGTTTCGGTAGGGAACGTGCCACCTTTGAGGACGAAACGATATCCGTTGCCTCTTATTGCTTTAATTTTTTTCTAGTGTCAACATAGAACAACAAGAGTGTTCTGTTTAATTTTGGAATTTTTCGGGGTTCGTTTGGACATTTTTATACATTACCAGGGTTTTCTAGGCATTTTATGTGAATAATTCAATTTTGAACTACATGCACATGCTCCAGTGCATATAAATTGGTTGAAAAATCAAATTTGTGTCCTTCGGTGCATGCTTAGGTCCCATGCAAGAAATGAGAATGAATTTCAAACTCTAGGGCACTGTTGATTGCCGGTAAAACATTGAGATACTTTGTTTTTAAATTCTAGTAAATCCAAAACTCGTCTGAAATTAATGAAACTTGGCATGCTATCATGGAATGGCACCCGACATGCTGTGGTATTTTACGTGTCCATTTTGAGAGAAGGCGCACTCGAATAACAGCCAAGGCATTTTGAAACAAATATCTGCCACTGTAACATCTCAAACGTTTTGTATAATTTAAATTATGTGCGTTCTGTTAACCATTCACGTGACGCCACGCCTCACTCTTTTAATGGCTAGGAGATGCCGTGCGGACAGGTGCTTGAGTGCTTGACTAACCGGGAGGCGTGCGAGCTGTACTCCAATGCGGAGGCTGACCGGGAAGCATGCGAGCTGTACGCCACGTATGTGTTGGAAATATGCCCTAGAGGCAATAATAAATTGGTTATTATTATATTTCCTTGTTCATGATAATCGTTTATTATCTATGCTAGAATTGTATTGATAGGAAACTCAGATACATGTGTGGATACATAGACAACACCATGTCCTTAGTAAGCCTCTAGTTGACTAGCTCGTTGATCAATAGATGGTTACGGTTTCCTGACCATGGACATTGGATGTCGTTCATAACGGGATCACATCATTAGGAGAATGATGTGATGGACAAGACCCAATCCTAAGCCTAGCACAAGATCGTGTAGTTCGTTTGCTAAGAGCTTTTCTAATGTCAAGTGTCATTTCCTTAGACCATGAGATTGTGCAACTCCCGGATACCGTAGGAATGCTTTGGGTGTACCAAACGTCACAACATAACTGGGTGGCTATAAAGGTGCACTACAGGTATCTCCGAAAGTGTCTGTTGGGTTGGCACGAATCGAGACTGGGATTTGTCACTCCGTGTAAACGGAGAGGTATCTCTGGGCCCACTCGGTAGGACATCATCGTAATGTGCACAATGTGACCAAGGAGTTGATCACGGGATGATGTGTTACGGAACGAGTAAAGAGACTTGCCGGTAATGAGATTGAACAAGGTATCGGGATACCGACGATCGAATCTCGGGCAAGTAACATACCGATTGACAAAGGGAATTGTATACGGGATTGATTGAATCCCCGACATCGTGGTTCATCCGATGAGATCAGCGTGGAACATGTGGGAGCCAACATGGGTATCCAGATCCCGCTGTTGGTTATTGACCGGAGAACGTCTCGGTCATGTCTGCATGGTTCCCGAACCCGTAGGGTCTACACACTTAAGGTTCGATGACGCTAGGGTTATAGGGAATAGATATACGTGGTTACCGAATGTTGTTAGGAGTCCCGGATGAGATCCCGGACGTCACGAGGAGTTCCGGAATGGTCCGGAGGTAAAGATTTATATATGGGAAGTCCTGTTTTGGTCACCGGAAAAGTTTCGGGTGCTATCGGTAATGTACAGGGACCACCGGGAGGGTCCCGGTGGTCCACCAGGAGGGGCCACCGGCCCCAGAGGGCTGCGTGGGCCAAGTGTGGGAATGGACCAGCCCCTAGGTGGGCTGGTGCGCCTCCCACAAGGGGCCCAAGGCGCAGAAAGAGGGGGAAGGGGGAAACCCTAGGCTCAGATGGGCCTAAGGCCCACCTAGTGGTGCGCCCCCCTCTCTCCCCCCTTGGCCGCCCCCAAGTCCCATCTAGGGCTGGCCGCACCCCTTGGGGGGGGG
>NW_025244502.1:0-2757 GCF_018294505.1 Triticum aestivum
GCACCTCCGAGTTCAGCACACGTTCAGCTCGATGAAGATCCCCGGGCTCCGATCCAGCAAAGCGTCGGGGCTGAGTTCCTTCAGCACGACGCCGTGGTGACGATGATGATGTTCTACCGTCGTAGGGCTTCGCCTAAACTCCGCGACGATATGACCGAGGTGGAATATGGTGGAGGGGGGCACCGCACACGGTTAAGGAACGATCCGTAGATCAACTTGTGTGTCTATGAGGTGCCCCCTGCCCCCGTATATAAAGGAGTGGAGGAGGGGGAGGGCCGGCCCTCTCTATGGCGCGCCCTAGGGGAGTCCTACTCCCACCGGGAGTAGGATTCCCCCTTTCCTAGTAGAACTAGGAACCCTTCCATGTAGTAGGAGTAGGAGAGAAGGAAAGGGGAGAGAGAAGGAGAAGGAAGGAAGGGGGCGCCCCCTCCCTAGTCCAATTCGGACTAGTCCAAGGGGAGGGGTGTGGCCACCCTTTTGGCCCTTTCTCTCCTTTCCTGTATGGCCCATTGAGGCCCAATACGAATTCCCGTAACTCTCCGGTACTCCGAAAAATACCCGAATCACTCGGAACCTTTACGAACTCCGAATATAGTCGTCCAATATATCGATCTTTACGTCTCGACCATTTCGAGACTCCTCGTCATGTCCCCGATCTCATCCGGGACTCCTAACTCCTTCGGTACATCAAAACTCATAAACTCATAATAAAACTGTCATCGAAACCATAAGCGTGCGTACCCTACGGGTTCGAGAACTATGTAGACATGACCTAGAACTATTCTCGGTCAATAACCAATAGCGGAACCTGGATGCTCATATTGGCTCCTACATATTCTATGAAGATCTTTATCGGTCAAACCGCATAACAACATACGTTGTTCCCTTTGTCATCGGTATGTTACTTGCCCGAGATTCGATCGTCGGTATCTCAATACCTAGTTCAATCTCGTTGCCGGCAAGTCTCTTTACTCATTACGTAATGCATCATTCTGTAACTAACTCATTAGCTACATTGCTTGCAAGGCTTGTAGTGATGTGCATTACCGAGAGGGCCCAGAGATACCTCTCCGACAATCGGAGTGACAAAACCTAATCTCGAAATACGCCAACCCAACATGTACCTTTGGAGACACCTGTAGTACTCCTTTATAATCACCCAGTTACGTTGTGACGTTTGGTAGCACCCAAAGTGTTCCTCCGGTAAACGGGAGTTGCATAATCTCATAGTTACAGGAACATGTATAAGTCATGAAGAAAGCAATAGCAACATACTAAACGATCAAGTGCTAGGCTAACGGAATCGGTCAAGTCAATCATATCATTCTTCTAATGATGTGATCCCGTTAATCAAATGACAACTCATGTCTATGGTTAGGAAACTTAACCATCTTTGATTAACGAGCTAGTCAAGTAGAGGCATACTAGTGACACTATGTTTGTCTATGTATTCACACATGTATTATGTTTCCGGTTAATACAATTCTTGTTGGAAATATGCCCTAGAGGCAATAATAAAAGTATTATTATTATATTTCCTTGTTCATGATAATTGTCTTTTATTCATGCGATAACTGTATTATCCGAAAATCGTAATACACGTGTGAATACATAGACCACAATATGTCCCTAGTGAGCCTCTAGTTGACTAGCTCGTTGTGATCAACAGATAGTCATGGTTTCCTGGCTATGGACATTGGATGTCGTTGATAACGGGATCACATCATTAGGAGAATGATGTGATGGACAAGACCCAATCCTAAGCTTAGCACAAAGATCGTGTAGTTCGTTTGCTAGAGCTTTGCCAATGTCAAGTATCTCTTCATTTGACCATGAGATCGTGTAACTCCTGGATACCGTAGGAGTGCCTTGGGTGTATCAAACGTCGCAACGTAACTGGGTGACTATAAAGGTACACTACAGGTATCTCCGAAAGTGTCTATTGTTTTATGCGGATCGAGACTGGGATTTGTCACTCCGTGTAAACGGAGAGGTATCTCTGGGCCCACTCGGTAGGACATCATCATATGCGCAATGTGACCAAGGAGTTGATCACGGGATGATGTGTTACGGAACGAGTAAAGTGACTTGCCGGTAACGAGATTGAACAAGGTATTGGATACCGACGATCGAGTCTCGGGCAAGTAACATACCGATAGACAGAGGGAATTGAATACGGGATTGATTAAGTCCTTGACATCGTGGTTCATCCGATGAGATCATCGTGGAACATGTGGGAGCCAACATGGGTATCCAGATCCCGTTGTTGGTTATTGACCGGAGAACGTCTCGGTCATGTCTGCATGTCTCCCGAACCCGTAGGGTCTACACACTTAAGGTTCGATGACGCTAGGGTTATAAAGGAAGCTTGTATGTGGTTACCGAATGTTGTTCGGAGTCCCGGATGAGATCCCGGACATCACGAGGAGTTCCGGAATGGTCCGGAGGTAAAGATTTATATATAGGAAGTCCTGTTTCGGCCATCGGGACAAGTTTCGGGGTCATCGGTATTGTACCGGGACCACCGGAAGGGTCCCGGGGGCCCACCGGGTGGGGCCACCTGCCCCGGGGGGCCACATGGGCTGTAGGGGGTGCGCCTTGGCCTACATGGGCCAAGGGCACCAGCCCCTAGAGGCCCATGCGCCAAGATAAAGGAAAAAGGGGAGAGTCCTAAAGGGGGAAGGCACCTCCGAGGTGCCTTGGGGAGGATGGACTCCTCCCCCCTCCTTAGCCGCACCCCTTCCTTGGAGGAGGGGG
>NW_025244503.1:0-2757 GCF_018294505.1 Triticum aestivum
TAGTCCTATTCGGACTCCCCATGAGGGGGGGGGGCGCTACCTCCTGGGCTGCTGCCCTCTCTCTCCCCTCAGGCCCACTAAGGCCCATTACTTCCCCGGGGGGTTCCGGTAACCCCTCCGGCACTCCGGTTTTATCCGAAATCACCCAGAACAATTCCGGTGTCCGAATATAGTCGTCCAATATATCGATCTTTATGTCTCGACCATCTCGAGACTCCTCGTCATGTCCATGATCACATCCGGGACTCCGAACAACCTTCGGTACATCAAAACACATAAACTCATAATGAAATTGTCATCGTAACTTTAAGCGTGCAGACCCTACAGTTGGAGAACAATGTAGACATGACCGAGACACGTCTCCAGTCAATAACCAATAGCGGGACCTGGATGCCCATATTGGCTCCTACATATTCTACGAAGATCTTTATCGGTCAGACCGCATAACAACATACGTTGTTCCTTTTGTCATCGGTATGTTACTTGCCCGAGATTCGATCGTCGATATCCAATACCTAGTTCAATCTCGTTACCGGCAAGTCTCTTTACTCGTTCCGTAATACAACATCCCGCAACTAACTCATTAGTCGCAATGCTTGCAAGGCTTAAGTGATGTGTATTACCGAGAGGGCCCAGAGATTCCTCTCCGACGATCGGAGTGACAAATCCTAATCTCAAAATACGTCAACCCAACATGTACCTTTGGAGACACCTGTAGAGCACCTTTATAATCACCCAGTTACGTTGTGACGTTTGGTAGCACACAAAGTGTTCCTCCGGCACACGGGAGTTACATAATCTCATAGTCATAGGAACATGTATAAGTCATGAAGAAAGCAATAGAAACATACTAAACGATCGGGTGCTAAGCTAATGGAATGGGTCATGTCAATCAGATCATTCAACTAATGATGTGACCCCGTTAATCAAATGACAACTCTTTGTCCATGGTTAGGAAACATAACCATTTTTGATTAACGAGCTAGTCAAGTAGAGGCATACTAGTGACACTCTGTTTGTTTATATATTGACACATGTATTATGTTTCCGGTTAATACAATTCTAGCATGAATAATAAACATTTACCATGATATAAGGAAATAAATAATATCTTTATTATTGCCTCTAGGGCATATTTCCTTCAATGAGTTCCTAACTAGACCCTTTAGTGAGGAAGAGGTTAAAAAGCCCTTTTCTCTATGGACACCAATAGAGCACCTGGACCCGATAATATTCCAGCAGAGTTCTATCGATTCTATTGGGATGTTGTTAAAGATGATATTATGAACTTGTTTAAGGCCTTTCATGAAAGGACGCTGGATGTAGAGAGATTGAATTATGGGACTATTACCCTGATTCCTAAAATTAACGGGGCCAAAAATATCCAAGAAGTTCGACCTATTTGTCTTTTGAGATGCCCCTATAAGTTGATCACCAAAGTTTTGGATAACAGGGTTGCCGTGTTTGCTTACAAACTTATCAGTCGCCACCAAAATGCTTTTATCAAGAAACGTAATATCATGGATGGGATCCTGACATTGCACGAAATTCTACATCACACTCATGTCAAGAAGAAAACATGAATTGTCCTGAAACTTGACTTCGAGAAAGCATATGATAAGGTTAACTGGGAGTTTTTGCTTGAATGCCACAAGATGAGGGGCTTCAACACAAAATGGTGTGAATGGTTGGAGAAAATTCTTCATAATGGCACAGTTAGTGTCAAAATTAATAACACCACGGGCCCTTACTTCCAAAGTCATAAGGGGGTCCGACAAGGGGACCCCATGTCCCCTTTTCTTTTTAACATTGTTGCTGAGTGTCTTACTAAGATGATACTTAATGCCCAGAAAAACAATTTATTTAAAGGGCCGGCAGCTGATTTAATTCCTAACGGGGTGGCTGTTCTGCAGTATGCAGATGATACAGTTATTTGCATTGATGATAACATTGACAAGGCAGTCAACCTTAAACTTCTCATGTACTTGTTCGAATTGATGTCCGGTCTCAAGATTAATTTCCTTAAGAGCGAGGTGTTGTGTGTGTGGGGGGGGATGATTCGACCCTCAGGAAATATGCTGACCTATTTGGCTATCAAATTGTTCACTTCCCTATGAAATATCTAGGGGTGCCAGTCAGCTACTCCTCTCTGAGAAACTCAGATTGGGAGTTTATTGCTATTAGATACCTTAAATGTTGTAACTCCTGGATTGGCAATGCTTCCTCATCCGGAGGGAGGCTAACCCTTTTGAATTCTTCCCTGTCCAGTATTGCTTATTACTATATGTCTATGTTTCTCCTCTCCAAAACTTTTAGTGAGAGATTAGACAAGTATCGCCGCAAGTTTTTCTGGTGTGGTGGGATGGGCAAGAAACGATACCACCTGGTCAAATGGGCCAGGGTGTGTAGGTCTAAGAGCGAAGGAGGCTTGGGGTGAAAGATCTCCACAAACAAAATATATCTCTCCTAGTAAAATGGTGGTGGAAACTTGATATGGGAGAAGGTTTGTGGCAAGAAGTGGTCAGAGCTAAATACCTTAAAAACAGCTCGGTTGCATCTGTCAAACCCAAATTCACTGATTATCCAGTCTGGAAGTCTCTTTTGAAAGTTAAAGACATTTACATGGCCGGGAGAAGGATAGTGATCAAATCTGGCAACATAGCCCGTGTGTGGCTGGACCCTATTGGTTCCCACCCTCCTCTTTGTGATCTATATCCAGATTTTTTTAGTGTTACTAACTTTCCGAATGATACTATA
>NW_025244504.1:0-2757 GCF_018294505.1 Triticum aestivum
GTGCACTATATAAAAAAATGCATCGGCCCCAAATAATGCTAGCCGGCATCATCGACAAAATAACTAGATATTGGCGAATCTAGTGTAGGCGCATGCAAAGTAAAATGGACACGTCCTGCTAATTCTAGGTGAATTGGTGTACATCCACCCAACCAAAATAAATTGTATGGTCCCTTCATATGGACATACATTAAAAAAACTAAAAGATGACCAGAGTCATAATCTGAGTTTGATCGCACTCGAAATATTGTAGTGCACTTGCATATGCCACCAAAACAAATTAAATATCTGTTATCTGCTCCATATATGTGTATGCTCGAAAAGGTCGCATCTATCTTATCTTCGCATAAGATGAAAGTTAGATCATGCATCCCCCATACGGCTTGCAAATAGTAAGAAAACATAGATGTCATCTACTCATAAAACAAAGAGTACTACAATTGTTAGTACTAAAGTAGTTGCATTGCATAGAACACGTGCATGACTATATGTCCCATACGCATGCATCATGATGTTTGAAGACTCATTTAACAGATTGGTTAACCATTAAGGTGACTTTCTCATACAAAGTAAAGAAAATAAATCAAAGTCTATATATTGGTTAGTCAACAAGGAAAAGTAAGTGAAGTCATTCAAGCATGCACACACGTACTGCCAATACCAGTACGAGTCAAATGAAAGCAAATATAAATGAAAGTCATCGCATATGATAATATCAACAAAGTCCAAGGCTCCCCCGAGCATGCCGGCGTCGACGATCGCGAGGAGGAATTTCATTTTTTTGTAGCATGTTGTAATAGGAATGTGTTGCAATCTTATGTAATAGCTATGTTGGAATTCTTAATCAGGGGTTTTTTCTTCGGAGATGTAATTAACAGATCTTTTATGTAAATGTAAGAGTTCTGGAAATAATGTACCTGCAATGTTTGATCTCCTTTTTATTGTATGCATTTACGCATTTAAATATATTCATTGTGTATCAATGACGTGACACAAATCAAGGTATTTATTCCCTTATGTAGAGTGAAGAATTTGTTCTCAATGGAATCACGGCAAGGTATGACTCGGGGAAAATCAACATAAAAAATGATGAACAAATAAAATGCATATAAAAAATATTGCAAACCAATAGGTGCTCGTCAAAAGACACCATACTTAGTCGCATGTTCTATGATCATACGCGTGCATGATATGCGAAAATGAGTCATGTAGCACAAATTAACCTTGTTCAAACCTGTGTGTATAGAAAGTAATATTCGCACTTCATGATGCATAAACAAATGCCGCTCAAATCGTAAATGGTGTTATATTAACCAGATGTCTATAAAATAGACTAAATGAGTGCACTATATAAAAAAATGCATCGGCCCCAAATAATGCTAGCCGGCATCATCGACAAAATAACTAGATATTGGCGAATCTAGTGTAGGCGCATGCAAAGTAAAATGGACACGTCCTGCTAATTCTAGGTGAATTGGTGTACATCCACCCAACCAAAATAAATTGTATGGTCCCTTCATATGGACATGCATTAAAAAAACTAAAAGATGACCAGAGTCATAATCTGAGTTTGATCGCACTCGAAATATTGTAGTGCACTTGCATATGCCACCAAAACAAATTAAATATCTGTTATCTGCTCCATATATGTGTATGCTCGAAAAGGTCGCATCTAGCTCATCTTTGCATAAGATGAAAGTTAGATCATGCATCCCCCATACGGCTTGCAAATAGTAAGAAAACATAGATGTCATCTACTCATAAAACAAAGAGTACTACAATTGTTAGTACTAAAGTAGTTGCATTGCACAGAACACGTGCATGACTATATGTCCCATACGCATGCATCATGATGTTTGAAGACTCATTTAACAGATTGGTTAACCATTAAGATGACTTTCTCATACAAAGTAAAGAAAATATATCAAAGTCTATATATTGGTTAGTCAACAAGGAAAAGTAAGTGAAGTCATTCAAGCATGCACACACGTACTGCCAATACAAGTACGAGTCAAATGAAAGCAAATATAAATGAAAGTCATCGCATATGATAATATCAACAAAGTCCAAGGCTCCCCCGAGCATGCCGGCGTCAACGATCGCGAGGAGGAATTTCTTTTTTTTGTAGCATGTTGTAATAGGAATGTGTTGCAATCTTATGTAATAGCTATGTTGGAATTCTCAATCAGGGGTTTTCTCTTCGGAGATGTAATTAACAGATCTTTTATGTAAATGTAAGAATTCTGGAAATAATGTACCTGCAATGTTTGATCTCCTTTTTATTGTATGCATTTACGCATTTAAATATATTCATTCTGTATCAATGACGTGACACAAATCAAGGTATTTATTCCCTTATGTAGAGTGAAGAATTTGTTCTCAATGGAATCACGGCAAGGTATGACTCGGGGAAAATCAACATAAAAAATGATGAACAAATAAAATGCATATAAAAAATATTGCAAAACAATAGGTGCTCGTCAAAAGACACCATACTTAGTCGCATGTTCTATGATCACATGCGTGCATGATATGCGAAAATGAGTCATGTAGCACAAATTAACCTTGTTCAAACCTGTGTGTATAGAAAGTAATATTCGCACTTCATGATGCATAAACAAATGCCGCTCAAATCGTAAATGGTGTTATATTAACCAGATGTCTATAAAATAGACTAAATGAGTGCACTATATAAAAAAATGCATCGGCCCCAAATAATGCTAGCCGGCATCATCGACAAAATAACTAGATATTGGC
>NW_025244505.1:0-2757 GCF_018294505.1 Triticum aestivum
GTCAAGTTTCTCCTTCTCCTCCAATCTGCTTGCACCTTGGTCCTGCTGCACCTTCTAACGTGACTTATTACACCTAGACGGAGGGAGTCGTACGAGATATGGTAGCACACTGACTTAGGTTGAATACAAGTGCCCAAAATTGTGTGCATGTTATAATAAGGATTCACTTAAAATAGTACGTGAGCGAACAGAGGGATCAATTGGACAGTGTTCCTGAGCAGTAGCGAGATGTGTGAGGTAAGATACACCGCTGGCGCTTTTAATTTTTCTTATTAATTTTTTTGTTTCACCCTCTGACTGGTGGGACCCAACGTACTACATGGAGACAGGTAACGTGACTAAGGCTGCATTATTTCTGCACCACTGTGGATAGTCTTACCACCAAAGCCACATGACACAATTATGATTTAAATCCCAATGACTCCCACACACACAAAAAACACGGCATGCTTGTCACAAGAATGCAGGAATATATAAAAGGTTATTTTCCTCTCGTTGAACATAACGGGAGGGTTGTGTAGCTGGTTATTTGCTCATCAAACTTGAGGTCTCAGGTTCGATAACTACACTTGAGCATAATTCGTGCCAGGAGGATTCTTTGACTGGTCAAAATGGATGGATACGGAGCTATACGATCTCGTAGTGACCGTATAATCACCTCATCACATATAAGCTGCAGCCTCGGCTCTTGTTTTCTAGGGTTTGCACTCTTCACACTCTCTCCAGTATATATATACACGCTGGAGCCTCAGCGCTTGTAGTTGCTCTCTTCACACTCTCTCACCCTCTCCAGATTTAAACAAGACTTCATTGGCCTATCTCTCTCTCCCCCCTCACTGCTGGTCTGCTTGTAGTTGCTCTCTTCACACTCTCTCACCCTCTCCAGATCTAAACAAGACTTCGCTGGCCTCTCTCTCTCCCTTCACTGTTGGTCAAAGAGCCGTCCGCCGGGAAGGGAAGGAGGCTTAATGCTGTCGCCGTTGGTGAGGGAGGGAATCCACTACCGGCGCAGCTGTTCATTTTCACCCAGGGCGGCGCGGGAGGGCCTCCGACCCCTTCTTCTTCGCCGCCGTACATAGTGTGGGTCGAACGGCCTCCGGTCGCCCACCGAACCACACCCCAAGAACCTTAAGGTATAATTTACTTATTCCACATGAATTGCTCTAGCTGCATGTGGGCTTTTTCCGCTTCTGCACTCGAATCTAGGTGTTGGATCAAATAGGAAAGTAGTGGGGAAAGTTGTATACCATGAATCTAGGACGTGGTTCAAAGAGGAAAGGAATGGGGGAAAGTAGTGGGAAAAGTTGTATAGCATGAATCTAGGACGTGGTTAAAAAGGAAAGGAAGGGGGAAAGTAGTGGGGAAAGTTGTATCGCATGAATCTAAGACGTGGTTCAAAGAGGACAGGAATGGGGGAAAGTAGTGGGGAAAGTTGTATAGCATAAATCTAGGACGTGGTTCACAGAGGAAAGGAAGTGGGAAAGTACTAGTACAAACTGGCTATCCAACACCTACGTTGGTCGAAAAGGGAAAACAATGACAAACGCAGTACACACATCTGTAATGAACTGATCTTTTGTTTTAGGGGACAAGGCTATAGAGTTTGAGCAGGACTAGATTTGCTGCACTCACATAGGGAAAGGTGTCTAAAGATAACAAAACTGGGACCAACACAAATATGCTCCTTGGTTGTTTGTTCTTTGTTGCAACAGATTGTGCATCACCCCAGTACATCGGTAGATGCACATGGTGCTGGTGCGTCCACTGTCCCATGCAACTCTTTAGTTGTTGTTAATCTAAGGCCCTGTTTGGTTAAAAACTCCCTAGTCCCTACCTGCTTGGTTCCAGGGACTAAACATGGACTAGAGGTTATTAAATGACATGCTAAAAGACCATGTTACCCCTAGTAGTGAACTAATAGAGACAAGGTGCGATGCGTGGTAGGGGCAACTGTTGGAAAAAGTCCCAAAAAGACTCCCTCGAGGTCTTTTTTCTTTAGTCCCAAATGCCCACTTTTAGTCCCTAAAAGTCCCTCCTGTTTGGTTTAGATGGGACTGGCACGGAGTTTTTTTAGTACCTCCACCAAAATGTCCCTGTAAACAAACACCCTCTAATAATGCTGCTGGAAAATTGATGCAATGCCACAGTTAAAAGAAAATTACATGTTTAACAAATTTTATTGTTAATATAATCTCTCTGTTAATATTAATCAATGCCACCATTTGAGAAATGCTACTGTCTTGCTTTCTTTCCCATTTAGATAAGGTAGATGCTTCTTTTTGTTGGCTTCTGTGTCATCCACCGTTATTGACCACTAGTTGTTTCCTTTGCACCTCTGTGTAAACAGGGTTATCTACTTCACCTCGTTGCCATTGTGACCTTTTGTTGCACTGCACAAAACACTTGTTTTAAGAGTGTTTTGTGCAGTTCAACCAAAATGTCACACCGACAATGTTGCTTGATTGCTTGATCTTAGTGGAACTGCACAAGAGGAGATCTTACTTCCTATCCGTGTTGGCAAATTTGGTTCAGAACTTCTTCTTGTGAGTTGTTTGAATTCCGCATCATGAGAGGTCAGTACTAGCCTTCTTTCACATGAATCTGCAGTGTGCTTTCATATGTTGTGCTACTTGTATGGTAATGTTGCTTGATTTTAGTGAACTGCACAAATGGAGACAAGACTTCCAATCTGTATGTGCACCGTAATATCCCATTGAGGTAAGATAAGGTTATTTCACAACTGTTGGCCTGTATTTT
>NW_025244506.1:0-2757 GCF_018294505.1 Triticum aestivum
GTGCACATGCTACGTGCGTGCCTCTACTACGACACGTGTGCGCCTCTACTACGACACGTGTGCGCCTCTACTACGACACGTGCGCACCTCTACATCGACCAGTATGTGCGTACACCTTCGCGACCAGAATGACAATGCTATGTACGCTTCGACCAGGTGGGTCCCGACTGTCAAGCACTTCCTTGCCTGCAAAGATGTAGCTGGTCGGTCCCAGCAGTCAGGGGGCGAATCATTTTTTTGCCCGGACGCACTTCCTTGTGTGCGAACATGTAGCTGGTGGGTCCCAGCAGTCAGGGGGAAACAATTTTTCACGAAATACAGTGGCCCGTCTGGTGGGTCCCAGCTATCAGGTGGGGGAATCATTATTTTCCGCGTAATAAGGAGGCACTTCCTTGCTGCGGCCATGGACCCAGCTGTCAACCTCTCCACGTACCGTCCACGTCCGATGGAAGTCGTTTCTTGGCCACATTGACCACGCGGCGCCGAGAGCACCAGGGTGGTGGACGACGGCGAGGCCTAGGAAGGGGATGACACGGAGGCAAGGAAGACTCGGCAGTTGTTTCCCATGCGGAGGGTAGTACGACTGTACGAGGGTTTGCTGGTTCATCTGCCGTCGCTGGAGAATAACAGCAGGTGTGGGTGAGTAGTGGGATGGCTAGGCCAGCGATGGGAGTACGGTCGGGCGGTGAGGCCTGCGCGGCAGCACAACCGGCCGCGAGGAGGAGGGAGCAGGCCGTCCCGCCGGCGCTTGTTTGAGCGGCTGGAGCAGGAAGAGCAGAGATTGAAGAAGCACGACGGCCGTTGGATGGACATCCAACAGTCAGTGCTTGTGCGTCAACCTTTTTTAGGAAAGCCTCAAATCTGTGGAAAACAGCATACAACCCATCTGCCATTATTTCTAATAATTTACAACCCATTTGCTAATTCTTAAGGTTTTTTTGGAGCCCATATTCTTTTTGTTAGCATTACAGCCCATATTGTGGCAACGGTTAAAAAATTATATGAAATTTTGCATATTTTGGTGCGGTCCAAACTGTTTTTAATCCCGAAATTTCGACTCACATTCAAACTGATTTTAAAAATAAATGTATATCAATATAAAATCCAACAAATTCTCCACGCATAAAAATTAATGTAATTTAAAATAATGAAATGAAAAAAAAAGATATTTGAAACTAATTGTCGGTTTGATGTGTTTTAAAAATGTACAACCCATTTCTCATTATTGATGGGCCATTTTCTCGGCCAGCCGAATGAAAGCTCTCCTTGTCTTGAAATATTTGCAGCCCAACGGGCCTGACAAAGCGATTTACTTGGCAAATCACAAAAAAACTGGGCTGTGGCCATGGACCCAGCTGTCAGCCTCTCCACGTACAGTACTCTTCCGATGGAAGTCGTTCCTTGACCATGCTGACCACGCCGTGCGGAGAGCACCATGGCGGTGGACGACGGTGAGGCCTAGGAAGGGGACGACGCGGCAGTGGAAGCCCGCGTGTGAGGCTGCCATCGCCGCAGGGCCTGACCAGCGGTGGGAATAGTAGGGGGCGGTGAGGCCTCTGCGGCAGCACAACCGGCCACGGGAGGCAGGAGCATGCGGCACGACTAGCGCTGGCTTGGGCGGCTGGAGCAAGAAGACCAGAGGTTGAAGAAGCACTACGACCGTTGGATGGACATCGTACGGTCAATGGAGCTAGAATCGTTCATATTGACTAAGTTGACAAAGCCCTTCGTCCCCGTCAACTTAGTAGGCCCACAAGTCAGCCTCCCAGCAAGGTGGGTCCTAGCTAGCCGGGGGAGTATTCATTTTTTTGTGCATAATAAGGAGGCACTTCCGGTGGGTCCGAGCTGACAGCGGGGGGAACATTTTTTCGCGAAATACGGTGGCCCGTCCGGTGGGTCCCAGCAGTCAGGGGGAAACAATTTTTTCGCAAAATACTGGTGGCCCGTCTGGTGGGTCCCCGCTGTCAGGTGGAGGAATAATTATTTTCCGCGTAATAAGGAGGCACTTCCTTGCGGCTGCCGTGGACCTAGCTATCAGCCTCTCCATGTACAGTACTCTTCCGATGGAAGTCGGTCGTTCAACGCATTGACCATGTCACGCCGAGAGCACCACGGCGGTGGACGACGGCGAGGCCTAGGAAGGGGACGACATGGAGCTGTGCAAGACACGGCAGTGGATGCCCACGCGGAGAGGAGTACGAGCGTTCACTGGTTCGGCTGTGGTGTGAGGCTGCCGTCGCCGCAGAATAGCAGGGGGGTGTGGGTGAGTGGAGGGATGGCCTGGCCAATGGTGGGAGTAGTATGGGGGCGGTGAGGCCTCCGCGGTAGCACAATCGGCCACGGGAGGCAAGAGCAGGCGGCACGACCGGCGCTGCTTTGGGCGGCTGGAGCAAGAAGACCAGAGGTTGAAGAAGCACTATGGCCGTTGGATGGACATCATACGGTCACTGGATTATTGACTAAGTTGACAAAGCTCTCCGTCCCTGTCAACTTAGTAGGCCCACAAGTCAGCCCAACAATATGGTGGGTCCCAGCTAGCAGGGGGGTATTCATTTTTTGGGCGTAATAAGGAGGCACTTCCTTGCGTGCGAAGATATAGCTGGTGGGTCCGACCTGTCAGCGGGGGGAACGTTTTTTTGCGAAATACAGAGGCCCTTCCTGTGGGTCCTAGCTGTCAGGTGGAGGAATCATTATTTTGCGCGTAATAAGGAGGCATTTCCTTGCATGCGGCCGTGGACCCAGCTGTCAGCCTCTCTA
>NW_025244507.1:0-2756 GCF_018294505.1 Triticum aestivum
TCTCAGTACCACGCCGCTCACCGCGGGCTCGTTGGGGCTGTATCATTTACTCAAAGCCCTCAGGCCAGAGCTTTTTAAGCCAGCTCCTTGCTTTCTGATGCCGCCTAATCTTCAGAAATGGTGTGTCACGCAGCATAATGATCGTAGGATGGCGAGCATCAACCCCCTTGACTGCGATCCGATCCCCGTCACCCTCAACTACATTAACGGTATGTACTCGGTCGGCATGAACACGTCTTGGATGGTGCTCGTCGACGGTCGCGGCAGCTGGATGCTCGTGGAGGTCTACACCCGACGATTTATCCCCCTTCCTTTTATTAACACTGCACTGCTTTGGCACCGCAGCCCAGAATACTCGGAATCTTACAGTAGCCAACGGGATACCAAGTTTTATTTGCTCAAGGTTGTAATCTGCCAAGTGCCCACAAGATCTGCGAATTATAAAGACTTCAGGCTAATTGCGTTCTTCAACCACGGTCTCGCCTATCTGACAGGTCACTGCGGTAAGTGGATAAATCTGCACGTCCATAGCAGGATCATACATCCTCCATGGTTCTCTGATGTCATTGAACACAAGGGCTTCATTTACGCTGTCGACTCCTTCTATGGCTGGACGTATTGCTGGCCTACTCCAGTCATCGCTACAAACGGCTATTACAGCAGTATGTTACTTTCCTATGATATCATGATGGCTTGCTTATATTACTGTCAACATTTACTGAAAAAATATTCATGCTCATAACATGTTGTTCTTAAGATTGACTACATCAAGAGCCCTTTTTTATTTGACTCTAACTTTTTTTAGGGTTATTTGACTCCAACTTGATATGATGTTGTAGGCCGCCTGGTGTCCCTACCATTCATAATGTCAGAACCTTTCAAAGAAAAGCGGCATGGCAGCTGCAGGTGGTTCCTGGCTCGATCAGACGACGGCGAACGATTGATGATCGTTCGCATGTACTGGACGTGTTGTTTCGTGGAATACAATCACAGTCGCTGCAAGGTCTTTGAGCAGGATCCCAGCTTCTATGGGGCTTCAGGAATTTTTGACTGGAGGTTGGTAAGTAGCCTTGGTACACGCTCTCTGTTTGTCGGACTGAATTATCCGATTAACCAGGAGATAACCGACGGCAAGGATCATGATGGCAGTGCGGTTTCGTTCATCAAGCAAAACTATGTGTACACAGCGTACCATGCGTCTCTGCATGCACCATACCCTGATATGTGCCGCCACGCTCTGCAGCCCAAAGTAGGAGAGAGGGTCACAAGTATCAGACTTCGACTTGCTGGCTGGAGTTTCCCCCATCAGGCACCCATCTAGTTCAAGCCGTCAGCCAATCTCCACAGCTTAATAAATAGTAACGTCTAACCGAGCCAGTTAGTTAGATGCGTACACTAGTGTAGTAGGATCTTTATTTAGTTTGATGCATACACTTGTTCTTTTTTGGTAGCCCTTTTGTAATGATGGCTGATGTTTGGTTTGGTAGAGAGAGCTGCGTCTTCACTCTTTTGGCCTGCTTACTGCTTCCGTTGCACCCCCAGCGCTGGTTGCTACTGCTATTTTCAATGTACAATAATAGTATATTTCGTCTGTTAGTTGAATAAATGTGTTATTAGAATGACAAACACAATGTTTTGGAATTCGTTGCACGGTTTGATCCTTTAGTGCCCCGTACCGTACGTAGCGCATACTATTTTTCGTACGGAACACATTTTCCACTTGTTGATAACATGCAGCCCACTGATGAAGGCCCAATAGAGAAGCCCATAATTAACTGGAAGGGAGGCTCTCACATGAATCCGGCCCAGGTACATGCTCATGGTCCCCTAAACATAAATAAGTAAGTAAGTAAATAAAGCTAAATGCTCATGCACCAGTTCTTTAAATTCACGATTTAACAAGAGGATATTATTTCCTATGATAGTGTCGTTACATTCAGTCGATATTATTCTTCGGCAAAGATAGCGACCAGTCTTCTTTCTCCCAACATTTTCTTCCTGCAACCAGCGGACCCATGCAAATCGTAGTCAACGTCGTAAATAGATCTGGTCCATTTTTATTTTTCAATAAGAATGTCCAACCCAGCTGTCGGTGTCAAAACCGGCAGATCTCGGGTAGGGGTCCCGAACTGTGCGTCTAGGCGGATGGTAACAGGAGACAAGGGACATGATGTTTTTACCCAGGTTCGGGCCCTCTCGATGGAGGTAAAACCCTACTCCTGCTTGATTGATATTGATGATATGGGTAGTACAAGAGTTGATCTACCACGAGATTAGAGAGGCTAAACCCTAGAAGCTAGCCTATGGTATGATTGTTGTTGTTATGTCCTACGGACTAAACCCTCCGGTTTATATAGACACCGGAGGGGGATAGGTTACATAGAGTCGGTTACAAGGAAGAGATCTAGATATCCGTATTGCCAAGCTTGCCTTCCACGCCAAGGAGAGTCCCATCCGGACACGGGACGAAGTCTTCAATCTTGTATCTTCATAGTCCAATAGTCCGGTCGAAGGTTATAGTCCGGCTGTCCGGATACCCCCTAATCCAGGACTCCCTCAGTAGCCCCTGAACTAGGCTTCAATGACGATGAGTCCGGTGCGCAGATTGTCTTCGGCACTGCAAGGCGGGTTCCTCCTCCGAACACTTCATAGAAGGTTTTGAACACGAGGATCGTGTCCGGCTCTGCAAAACAAGTTTCCACATACCTCCGTAGAGAGAATATTATTTCCACAAATCTAATCTGCTGACGTATCCC
>NW_025244508.1:0-2756 GCF_018294505.1 Triticum aestivum
GACCCCACTAACTATGATCCCACATAGCCTGTTAAGCACGAACATCGATAGGAATGGCTGCCACTTCATGGGATTGCCCCTGCCGTCCTTATTATCCTTTGTGGATGCCTTTCGAGCAGCAGCATGAGCTGCAACATTGGGCTGAGCCAACACAAATGTTGAAGCCACAAATTGAGGAACCGTATCCGACACCTCAAAAACATTTGAACCAGGAGGCATCTGGCGGATGGGAGGCTGGGACTCCTCGACGTAGGACGCCAGGAACAGGCTCTAGGACAGGACTAGGGCCTAACTAAACTCTTGCGTCCTCATGTCTTACAAGTGTAAGCATCATGAAGACCACAACACACTACACATGGACAATACGAACTATCACTAAATTAAACACTAACAATATGAACGAACACTACATATGGACAGATCAAACAAGCACTACCACATGCATAGACAGATGACCTAGTTCAACACAACAACTCAAATCATAGTAGGGAGTTCAACAAACTAGCACACATACTCGCGTTACACTCACATAGATTAGCGGTGTATAATGCTACAACATGGTCACAGATCTAACACTGCTACATGCTCACAGATCTAGCTAGAACTAGTAGAGAGAAGGGGGTGAATGAACTCACAGACATCATCAAAGCAGCCGTGAATGAGGCGCTGAACATGTCGGAGAAGAGGAGGAGTCGAATCGTCACCGCCATCAAGCGATGGCCAGAGCAGTAGCGCAGTTTACCTCATCATTGATGTGGATCCCGCCATAGGGAAAGCTCGAGAGAGGGAAATGCTGAGGGGGAGTTTTTTTGCTGCGGGGAGGTTGGCTATATAAGGTGACCGAATCGGCGGCGGTGACGCCAACTCATCCCACAGCTCTTTCAAAGACGAACGAGCTCTCTCCGTGGGCGCGGGAGATCAGCGCCGTGTTCCCCTCCCATGCATTTATCGGGCTTGGCTTGCTGGAAACGGCCGATTCGGCCGTTCCTAGCGGGCCTCACTGAGGACTGCTTTAAGGTTTGTGAGGGCCAAGATTCTGATACAGGCCAGGCAACCAAACAACCTGTTTTCTTCCCTTGTGAGCCTGGCTAAGCCTAATCTGAGCAACCAAACGCGTCCTTACTGTTGGGGAATGTAGCATGCAATTTCAAAAAAAATCCTACGCTCACGCAAGATCTATCTAGGAGATGCATAGCAACGAGAGGGGGAGAGTGTGTCCACGTACCCTGGTAGACCGATGGCGTAAGCGTTAGGTTAATGCGGTTGATATAGTCGAACATCTTCACGGTCCAACCGATCTAAGTACCGAACATACGGTACCTCCGTGTTCAACACACGTTCAGCTCGATGACGTCCCTCGAACTCTTGATCCAATAGAGGGTCGAGGGAGAGTCCCGTCAGCACGACGGTATGGTGACGGTGTTGGTGATGTGATCCGCGTGGGGCTTCGCCTAAGCACTACGACGCTATGACCGGAGGAGTAAACTCTAGAAGGGGGGCACCACACACGGCTAAGAGAACAATTGATGTGCCTTTGGGGTGCCCCCTGCCCACGTATATAAATGAGGGGAGGGGGGCGGCCGACCTAGAGGGGGCGCGCCAGGGGGGAGTCCTACTAGGACTCCTCACCCTAGTAGGATTCCCCCTTCCTTTTTCGGAGTTGGAAAGGGGGAAAGAATTGGAGAGGGAGAAGGAAAAAGGGGGGCCGCGCCCCCACCCCTTGTGCAATTCGGATTGGGCCTGGGAGGGGGGGGGCGCCACCTCCTGGCCGCTGCCTCCTCTCTCCACTAAGGCCCAAGTAGGCCCATTAACTTTCCCGGGGGGTTCCGGTAACCTCACGGTACTCCGAAAAATGTCCGAACCTCTCTGAAACTATTTTGGTGTCCGAACATAACCTTCCAATATATCAATGTTTACCTCTTGACCATTTCGAGACTCCTCGTCATGTCCATGTTCTCATCCGGGACTCCGAACAAACTTAGGTCACCAAAACACATAACTCATAATATAATCGTCATCGAACGTTAAGCATGCGGACCCTACGGGTTCGAGAACTATGTAAACATGATCGAGACACATCTCCGATCAATAACCAATAAGAACCTGGATGCTCATATTGGTTCCTACATATTCTACGAAGATATTTATTGGTCAAACCGCACAACAACATACGTTGTTCCCTTTGTCATCGGTATGTTACTTGCCCGAGATTCGATCGTCGGTATCATCATACCTAGTTCAATCTCGTTACCAGCAAGTCTCTTTACTCATTCCATAATGCTTCATCTCGCAGCTAACTCATTAGTCACATTGCTTGCAAGGCTTATAGTGATGAGCATTACCGAGAGGGCCCAGAGATACCTCTCCGATATACAGAGTGACAAATCCTATTATCGATCTATGCCAACCCAACAAACACCTTCGGAGACACCTGTAGAGCATCTTTATAGCACACCTCCGGTATTCGGGAGTTGCACAATCTCATAGTCAGAGGAACATGTATAAGTCATGAAGAAAGCAATAGCAATAAAACTTAACGATCAATATGCTAAGCTAACGGATGGGTCTTGTCCTTCACATCATTCTCTAATGATCTGATTTCGTTCATCAAATGACAACACATGTCTATGGTCAGAAAACATAATCATCTTTGATTAACGAACTAGTCAAGTAGAGGCATACTAGGGACACTTTGTTTTGTCTATGTATTCACACATGTACTAAGTTTTCGGTTAATACAATTGCAGCATGAATAA